>NC_056527.1:73895451-73975709 GCF_019175285.1 Sceloporus undulatus | reverse complement strand
ATCTATTTCCAAGTTTACACCCAGCCTTTCTCCTGCAGTGGGATTCAAGGCAGTTCCTAACCCTTGACAATTGCCCATTTCTGATCTAAACTGAGCCAAAGTCTGGAATTTCTCTCTGCATTGCTGGTGAGCCTTCCAGATGAGACTGGAAAGATAAGAAATATCTTAATGCGCTAAACAGCAACTGATTGATGCAACAGCAGAATGTTAACCGTGAACAATCTTTATATATTTATTTAACAAAGGTACTTACAGCTAGGATATATTCTCCACTGGGTTTTGACCTGGGATTTTTCTCTGAAAGAGAAGGAGATCTGCATTCTGATGAAAGCTTTGAACCTTCGTCCCGAAATGTCTTGGTAAGGACTGGGGAGAACTCAGAGAGGACAGAGCTGCTGAAACTGCTTGTGCTCTCCCTTGACGTGTCCTGGGATGACTCAGAACTCTCTGGAACAACAAGAATAAGTGTTCATTAACATAGTCACTGTATATTATTCAACAAGGATTCTAACAACACATCTAAAAGACAATCCATGATGATTCTCTGTACTGCAACACACCAAACTGCTAACATTCCAACATTATATATGACATTTCTAAGTCAATGGTTCAGCCTGTGCACCATCACCAACCTCTGGCCAAGCGTAAGAGAAAACAAAAAATCAGGAAAACTGCCAAGAGGCTTTTGTAAACTAACAGTCAAGTATTGCTTCCTAATGCCTACCAAGGAGTACTCCAGATCTTTGGGGCTAGAACTCTCATCAGGCCCACCCAATATGATAACTAGGAATGGACAGTCAGAGTTATGGTTTGACTCTGTATTCATTCCTGCTACAAAGACTGTCAGGACAGTATTGCTTGCTGGTTTGATCAACAAGATGCCCTCACTGGCCCTTCTTAATTCTAGCCCATTTTTGCCTTACCTCTCCCTCAACTCAACAGGAAATTTACTACTGAACAGAAGAATCAGATCCTGGGCAAATTCAGTATTATTCAACAGCAATTTACTAGCTCTCAAGCACATGAAGATAAGCTATGGGCTATATGTTTTAGAAAGTGGAGCTGAATAAAACTTCCAGTAATCAAGGTTTTGGTGTCCTGCATAATCCCTTAGAATCAATCATAGAATACTAGAATTGGAAGAGACCACAAGGGCCATCCAGTCCAACCCCCTGCCATGCAGGAACTGTGTACCTTATTTTAAAAAATGGCAAAATCAATGTTTGCTTTTTGGATTTTTTTGGTGAGGGGGAATATTTTCAATCTGTGGATGCAGAATCCATGGATAAGGAAGGCCAACTGTAATACAATCTGACAACTGCAGTACTAGGGATTTTCAGTCAACTACAGTTTCATTGCATTTGCGTCTCTAATTTTTATAGTAAGTTTTATGAAATTTAAAATCCACACAAAGAAGACACAAGTATTGTATATAATTAAATATAAGTCGAGAAATTTTTGCCCCAAAATGGACTCCAAAATCATGGCAGGATCAATGATAAACCTGAAGACACTTATCCCAAAACACTGCCCTAGTATTACATACTGGGCCTTCTCTGTTCAGGGGATTGAGTTAATATGACTTGAGTCCTTACTGGTCTTCCTTAATCCTGGAGCCTTAATGTACTCACCCACTGAGGGCTGACTTCCAACTTCCTGTTCCAATTCATCTTCTTCAATACAGGTTCTGACATCATATGACCAGTGGTTGATGGGTGGCCCCACTAAAGCAAAAGGAGATGGAGTAGAATATACATGCAGGTTTAGTGATCCCAGGATGGAAGAAGACGACTGGCTACTGGAGGAAGATGTACTGCTGTTTGAGATCGTGGAATGGGGCCTCTTAAATGGTGTAGAGTGGTCAAATGAAGAAACAGCTATTGAGGCACGAGTCCTTGACTCTAGTCAGACAAAGAAAAATATATCTGTCAGTTCTTGAAACAAAGAACAAAATAAATGAAAAAGATACTTGATGAAAGAGTATGATACTGCCACAACTCAATGCCAGAGCACAATGCTTTGCAGGCAGAAGTTCCAGCTTCAGTCCTTGTCATATCCTCGTGAAAAGAGATCAAACAACAAAGAAAAACTCTGGATCACATATTGTACCAGGTTTGGAGGGACCAATGATCTTCCTGTACTACAGCATTATCACTATTACTACTTAACTGGTCTGCTATGGAAAAAATGCAATGCGTTTTGTCCATATTCAATGATCATGTGGTAATTACACCTCATGATGGCTACTGGATCACAGATGTGCATTAGGGTGGCTGAAAAGCTAATTCTGAGTTGATGAAGTGTACAAAAATTCTATTTGAAAATACACAAAGTAGTCTTTACAATAAAGGTTTGTCATGAAAATGGATCTATGAACATTACAAGCTCATTCTCTGCATACCATCGGTCTCCTTCAGCTGAGGACAGGATGAAGAAAAAAAAGCCCTACATCAGAAACAGGAAGTGCTTGAGACAAGAAGCCAAGGACAGAGAAAAGCTGGGGACTCCTGTGGCGCCCCATCGGAGACTGAATATACTTTGGGTTTTAGTCTGAGCTGTAAATGAGCCATCCAAGGTACTGCAACTATTTGGGGAAAGGTTTAATTTCTTTGGATAGTTCTAGGAAGCCACCATGCACTTCATGTACTCTGAACTCAAAGGACTGTGACCCAGCCTCCTATTGTTCAGAAAGGGCTAGAGAAAGACCTTGATTTGAAAACCTAGATAGGAGTTGCCAAGTCTCCAAAGAAATGAGAGAAAGTGCCAAACCATACCTGCTCCCTTCATGATGAAGTCTATAGCTCGATCACTTATAGCTGCATCGCTGGGCTTGATATCCATAAATGGTTTATTCCCTATGCCCATAGAGACCATTTCTTGCATTCGGAGTTCTAGAAACAAGTAACAAAATCATTTAAGAAATAATTATTAAATTGTTTCTTATAAAGAACTGGAAATATGCTACATTACAAAAATCCAAAATCATAGCTCAGGGCTAATGGTTATAATGCACACAATACAAATCAGAACGAAAGGAGGGAAGCATCACAACCCTGATTCCAGTTGTGAGCACTGGTGGCTATTTAGACTTTAAAGCGTTCATATTGTATAAAGACTTCCAGAATGAGGATCATTTTTACATAAGAAACTGTGGCAAAAACACACAATTTTGTGTATCATTTGTTTTCCTTTGTTTTGTTTTCTAATGAAGATGGAACATTTGCCATGTGTGTACCATCTACTTAAAGATGGATGGAGCACAGCTTGGTAGAAGTTCTGAAAACACCATGCAAACTGAGGCTGAAATCCAATATCACGTGAACAGACATCTGGTTATGCAACAGGAATTTTTCCTTCCACCTGCAGCCCCTTGACCTACCCAATAACATCTCTGCAGCAGATCTGAAGGGCAAATGGGACTAGAGTTTGGAAATGTACTTTTAAAAAGACATCCATAACTGGCATAATGACATTCCAAAGTGACCCATAACCAAGCAGTATAGGTGGATGCTCTGGAGAGCAGAATCTCTCCTTCACCATTCTGAAGACAGATACAGTTCTGCCATTGACTAGAAACCACTGTAATGTAAATGGGGGTGGCTGGGGAACAAACTCTCTTGAACAGGCTACAACAAGATTCATAGTGTGACACATGAAAACCTCTTTATTGGGAATGGACAGGAGGAGAAACACGCAGAGGTTTCACATACAGTTCTCTCTCAAAATGAAAGGATATTCCAGGACAAGATATATAAAAGAAAGAGCCTCCCCATCATCCCAGGTGAAAACTTTCCGGGAAATGAGACTGCACACCCTGCTGCAAAACCTGCCTTCCAAAGCTAATGCTTGAAAACTGGCCTTGTAAATGCTTCACAAAGATAGGTGGGTCATCAGTGGCATTTTACAAGAGGCTTCCAGTGAAGCATTCATACCAATGGTCCCTGAAGTTGCAGCCCCTCGTTCCGAAAAAGCTGCTATGTCCTTAGTAAGTTGGTAGATGATGGGCTTGGCAGACTAAACTTCTACACTGTTGAATCCATCTGCTAAAAATGGGCAACGAAAATGTTCTTTTCTCATCAAGTGAGATGAAAAGATGTAACGAATGAATCAGGTCATTTAGCCTGCACCATTCTGTTAAAATGGAATTGCAGGTGTTACAAGTCTCAAACCAATGCTACACTTGTTCCTTGAGATAAACAGAATTGAGGCAGCAGTTCATAATATTTATGAAAAACAGAATTGACTTTTGGAGAAGAGAATGCAGGGAGAATGTGAGGTCAATCAGGAAATAGGTAAATGTGCAAAACTCCCGGATTTACATTTCCATGTTGCTTGCGAATTGACTCCTCTCATGTAATGGTTGCTGTGTGAAACTGCAACTCTCCAGATGCATTGGTTTCCTGATTTCCTAAGCTGCCTTGCTGTCCCTGGAAGAGAGTTCTTAAAGGGATACACACACACACATCCCTCTCCCCATTCTCTCTTTCTCTAATGGAGCTGGTGAAAGAAGGCAGAGAGAGGGCGTTTTGGAAGTCCTCCTGGACAGGAGGGGGAAAGGGAGGACATGCCCTGGAAAAGGAGGGCAACGGAGAGTATAAGCCCTCACTGGAACCAGGCCCCTCTTTTCTCTCTCTTGTATGTGTGTGTCTTTGTGTGTGGTTTTAAGAGTTTGCAAAGGGCAGCCTCATTCTGCCTTTCTCTGAAACACCTTTTGGGGCTCTCCCCCTCTCCCCGTATCCCCTACCCTCCCTGGAGCATGTGAGGCACTTGTAGAAATGACACTTTGGAGCATGCTCAGAGAAGGTATTTCTAAGGAGGCAATGAGGATTTGTTTGTCTCCTTTTGATAGCCAAATTCACATTGGGCCCACTTTAATGTGCTTTTAACCCCTTGTTGTGCTCTGTGTGTGATAACCAAGAGCAAATGGGCTTGCTTTTCTGGGATGCCACCACTTTAACCATTTTTGGGATAGAAGCACACAGGACCTATGTGTGACAAAGTCCTATGTGATCAGTGAGGCTGTGTGGTGGTTTTATAGGAGCCTGAAAAGATGTTTCATACAACCCACATTCCCACCATAGTCTTAAAGGCTGCTGATTCCCCTTGTCTTTCGTGCACGCTAGTACACAGACTGAATGCCCTCTGATGCCCCCTTCCCCTCTCACTGTCCCCCCGGATCTTTCCACTGCCCCCAGTAGGGAGCATATTACCCACTTTGGGTATCACTGTTGTAGATGATATTCTAGACATACCTCTGTTTCTCAAGGCTTGTCTCCAAAGAATCTTTCCTATGATATCTGTCCATACACTCTTGATTTCTGTTGAGTTGGCCTGAAGAATGTAGGTGTCCTGAGATTTTCTTCTTCTTCGAAACCAGATTTCAAATCTCAATCCACTATCTCCAACATTCTCTGTCATTCCAATCTCAGCTGTCTACCAGCAATATGAAACACAAAGAACTGAGTAGTGCTCAGCATAGTTTAGTAGCAAGAAAACAGGTTAATCCTGTTAAACTCTATGTGGATCATTGTCTTGACAATTACAAACTATTATTTTCAACCACAAAAGCATAATTCTGAGCGATATTAATTAAAAGTGGACATAACGTGTGCTGATATGCCTGCAGCCTTTCCTCTTCTCTCCACTTTCACCTATCTGAATTAACTCCTTTTTAAAAAAATCAGGCTACTCCTTATTTCAGGAAAACCTGATCCCGTGGGGATTTACATAACTAAAAGCAGTTCACAAAGATGCCTGTAACATAATCTGAATGCCCACTTTCTATTTAAAAGAGAAAATCTGGTTTGGGAAGGACTATTGTGAAATGAAGGCATGTGTGGCAAGTATTATCATTTCATTCCCACTCACTATAACTTTGCTCCAAATTGTTCTCCCAAGCAGCTTTTGCATCTATGGTGTTCCAAATGGTTGCTTAATGTACCAGTATATATAACAATTCAAAACAATGCTGGGCACAGGGAAAGTTGGGAGATTTGGAGCAGACAAGGATTACCAGGAAAACAGCTACATTCTTCTTTCTGCTTCAGCACCCCTCTGTGGCTTCTCTCTAAAATGGCTGTTGAGATTTTGTTACATGCATTCACATTTAAAGAATTGCTAGAGTGAAACATTTGCAATCTGCATTCTTCAAGCATTTGCTTGATTTTGTTTTAGTTAACTGTATGGTTACCATTTTTTAAATTCTTCCTCAGAAAATATCAAGGTCTTACAGCCAGATCAGGATCCTTTACTTCCTTGGTTAAACACACTGCATATGGCCAAACCAAACCAAATACAAATTAACTCGTGTGTGTGTGTGTAAGATACTTATATCCCGCCTTTCTCCCAAAATGGGATTCAAGGTAGCTAACTCTATGGGATTGGGGAAACAATGGTTCCTTGTACATATAAACAACTACACCTGAAGGCTTTAATTACATTTATATCTCACCTTTCTTCTCAAAATGTTGTACATTTTGTATTCAGCTCAAATTTAAACATGCTAGATTCAGATGCATCATATTACTTCACCATAAATGCTCAGTCTTAAAAGACAGAATGCAAAGGGATCTGATAACACCTTTGAGAGTAACAGAAAGACAGAAGTTGGTAGCATGAACATTCCTAGACTTGAGTCTGCTTCCTCAGCTCCATGCATCTAAGGAAATAGGCTCAAGTCTACAAAAGCTCAGGCTACCAACTATTCTCTTTTAGTTAGTCTCAGAGGTGCTGCAAGATCTTTTTTCATACTGATTTCCCAGATTAACATGGCTATGTCTTTGAATTATAAAATAAATGTACCTTAAATGACTGTTTGTACATGTAAATGTCGTATCCCCCGTCAATCTTTTTTGTCTTACTGAACAAGATGAGATCTTCAAAAAGGAAGACATGCCTCAAATACTTCTTTCTGCCACAGTAAACAATAAACTCATCTTGACATCTCAGCTGCCCTTGTTCTTTCAGATTGACCTGATTAGAGAAAAAGAGGATTCCACTCCCAAATAAGAGGGTGGATTATTTTTATTAAGTCTGAGAAGAGGTTGGGCTATTCTCTTAAAACATGAATGAAATAAAAATTCCTAAAATTAGAAAAAGTAAAAATATTATTATGTATTGAAATAATATATGAAGAAAGAAAAACAGAGAACTGAGGATATTAGAAGAGATTAATATAACAACAGTAAAGGACAGAATATGTCCTTCTATATCTTAAAACCACACCCCATGAGAAGACCCTTCTTTGTGGGTACACACAGTAAACAAATATCACATGTCTACCAAAAGACCTCATTTTTCAGCCTCTTTGCCAACTTTACCTATGGGGTGAAACAGACTAAATAGAGCGGTTTCCAGCTGCTTTGAAGGTGGGGTGTTTAGATGATGCATGCCTTAAAAGCAGCTGGAAACCCATCTCTGTAGAGAAAAACTGGAGCAAAAAGAAGCCAGGATATTAGCCTGGAAATGCACATCTTTTCTGCTGCATATAATTGCTCTGCAAGGCTGCAGCAAACTAAAGAAATGAAGTAGAACATCTTAAATGGATGTAATTACAACATACACAAACCAGACAGTCCAACAGGAGGGCAAGAGGTGAAGGAGGGTGAAGGGGGCATGGATGGGGGCCTCCATGATTTTGCTTTGCTAATGTATCACTCGCACACTGATGCACTGATGCCCTGAGCATCATGTGTGTGACTGTGATCAAAGGGGTGGCCATGCAATAGGATGGCATCTTGGTGAATGTAGGAGGTACTTGGAAGTCACAGGTGGTGTGTTTGTGCAATGGTGCACATATATGGTGAGGAGGCAACAAAAAAAATTCCAGTGGCTTAGTGTAATGCTGCGCCAGCAGCCAGCCTATGTATATTCTGCCTGCCTTGGGAACAGGACACATGGGCAGTGGGGCTTCGACCTGCTTTTGGAAAAATCAAGGTCGAGCCGCTTTTTCCTGCCCATCTGTTCTGGGCCAAATTCTCCATTTCCCTGACAGTGGGACTCTCCACATTTTATATGGCTTCACAAAGAAAATCCTACTGATAATCTCTGGAGCACAGCCCTTTCAAACCTTGCCATTGGCAACAACATTCTCACTAAATTCTTGAGCAAAAGATGCCTGCTGATCCTTAAAGACTGGTAGCAAAATTAGTGCCCCACAAAAAGGGTTAAGGGTTGCCCTGTTACTTGGATTATGATTTGAAGCACCTGTTTTCATAAATTACGAGTTTCTGTAGCTCTTGTTAATTACACTAAAAATTAAAATCTAGTGTCATTAGCTCCAAACACTACCCTCAAGAAGATACAGATAAAGAGGAAATATAGGCTGCCCTCTTCAGGAGTGCGCCCTCAGAACCTGCTTGTACCCCGGCCTGAAAATGTGCTGATTCCACATTCTTCACGCCTGAAATATGACCCCCATCCTGAATAAAATCTCTATCTACTTTGGCACTGCAGAAGCCCGCACTTGAGGTGAGAGCAAAATGAAGTAAAATGACAGTACCAGCTTGTTGGCTATCTATTGTGTTACACCAGAGATGGGTATTAGCAGCTCTCTGGATTTTGCTGGACCCGAGAGAGCATAATCAATCATATAGGTCCCTGGGAGTTGTGGCTCAACAACATCTGGAAGGCCACACAATTCATATTTCTATTTTAAATAGTTTTTTCAAAGGCCATTTAGAATTCAAACACCAGGGTTCAGTGCAAATTTGATAATTTCAATTCCCTGACAAAGGTCAGCCTCAAAGAAACAACATATCCCCCAATCACGGGAGATTGAAGTAATAGTGGCTGAAATTCAGTTCTTGTCAACCAAGAACCAGGCATTGTGGGTTAAAAATTCTGGGTTAAAAAATACCTACTCAGGACCAACTACAAGCTGATCAAGCTACAAGAACTGACCACACTTTCACTCTTCCTGGGGAAGATGACTGATCAGTCTTTCTGAGAGGCTTGATGGGAAATCAGAGGTGCTGCCATGCTCAGTTTTCTGGCACCATCCATAGAATGAAGGTTTTGTTTCAGCTTTGGTCCAGGCTGTATTCTGGTAGGTTCAATACAGCGACTGTCAGAACTAAGGCTTGTCACCCTTGGAAGATTTCTTGAATAAAAACCTGTGGTAGATACTCTTTCACTCTTCACATTTCCTTTTCAAGCACTAGTTCTGCCTGAAGAGAAGAAATGCTGGACGCAATGGCTATACCATTGTCACCAGATCCTAAATGAGATCAATGCTTGAACTCAATGCCCCTAGCCTCTCATTCCTAAGTTAAGTAATGAACTATTAACACATACACTGAGCTGGGACTCTGGATAACATATAAGTTTGTTCCAATCATGAAAGAGAATAAGGAGAAAGTTACATACTGAAGGGGGGTCACTTTGAGTGCCTAGTAAGCTATTCAGACTGCAAAATGCGATCTCAGCCCTCCAGCTATGAATTAATGACATCCTTTTTGAAATTTCAAAACAATCTTCATGCAGCACATAAGAAAGAGCCCAAAGGATCTAGACAATGCCAGGGGCAGCCCAACAGTAAACCAAGGTTCTTTCACCTTTTTCAAATTCAGAAGACCCTTACAATATTCTCATCTTCTCCACATCAAAGAAGACAGAACTTGCAGTATCAGTGAATGATCCCTAAGTCAACATAGCCAGCTCCCACAATTCAGTGAGGAAACCACAACAGTAGACTTTGTAGGAGATAGCATCATTCCAGAGCTGAGTCTGCAAAACCTACTGAAAGGTATCTAGTGTTGTGACTCCTGCTTAGAAAATCCTGCCTGGACTGGACTTGCCTTATCAAATGTTACCTTACTTTATCTGACTTAAAAAGGGTACCTTAATAGCAACAAGTGTTCTTGACCAAGCTGAGGTAGATACATGTACAGGTGGTAGACCAGTCCTCAGTAACATTACACGCATGGACAATGTTTGGGGAGATGGGTGGGAGCTACATTGGCCCCTGTTGTATGAATGGGCAGGGTGACACACTTACGTGCGCACGCACACACACACACATTTGGCCAAGGGGCTTCCAGCTGCTGATTCCTACCTAATAATAACTAAGGCGGGTTACATACCACCATTTAGGACGTGCTCCGTGCGTCCTAGGGTTAGGAAGGGTTGCCCCTTCCTAAGCGGCCCCGTTCCCAATATGCGCGGAGCGCGTCCTTAATGGCAACGCCCATCCACATGGGCGCTGCCATTGTTACGTTGTGGATGCTGTGCATCCAGACGTGGCGCGCCGGAAGTGACGCCGCGAGTGCGCGCCTTGCGCTTCACGACGCCACTTCCAGGGGGCCAAAAAGGAGCACCATTTTGGTGCTCCTTTTTCGCTGCAGCCGGAAGCTTCACGGTCTGGCCGCTGGGGCTTCCCGCTGCAGCTAATGGCGGTGGCGGCAGACCGCCCGCTTGAGGGCGGTTTGTAACCCACCTAAGATACGCATTATTTATATAGATACTGCAGACAGAGGGCTGAGAAAGAGTCCTAATATCAGACAAATGAGTGAGGTGAAATTTGAACTGGAGCATTTCTGGCTTATAGATCTGCACTATGCTGCAGTAGGCAAGTATAACTAAAAAACAAATGTTATTTGAAAGACACAATGGGAATTTGGAAGATAACTGCACCTACATCACATCCTTTGATGGCATCCATTGCGAGCAAATCATTTCCATGACGAAGCTGAAACCTGACCATTTCTTCAGCTGCACAGAGAGCATCAAGCTCTTGCTCTTGTCCTGCTGAACATTCCTTGATCAGATCTTTCAAAAGGAGTGCATATTTGCTCATTCTCTGTATAGGTTTCAGCAAGTAAGAAGCCAAATTCATTTTATCTCCCAATTCCTGTTGCTTATTCTGTGGGAATATCAGAGATACACTTAATCATTAGGTATTAAAGCAACACAAACCATTAACAAAATTCTAGAGACATTTAAAGACAGACAAAACACTGAATGGCAGTTACTTTAAAGAAGGCATTTCCATGGCTTATAAGCAAAGTGTCTGACTGGGGCTTGTTCTTGCTATATAAGGCATACATCCCAAACTCTTCTTCCTGAAATAAAAAAGAATACAAGCTTCAAATTTAAATTGTCAGTTAATAAGGATGATACTGAAACAAATTTTTCACTCAGTTTTATGGATATCTTGGTTTTCTTATATGGTGTTGTAGGCTAAACTGGCAATAAAAATTATTTAACTGAAGCCACAGATGAAAGTATTCAAAGTATATACCGTACCTTTATTCAAAGTACAATGAACTAAGTAAAGTTCTTACAGTGGCCAAATGCAATTAACAGTGAAACTACACAACAACAACCAAACAGAGAAAAACTAAATGAAGGGTATTTCTCAAAACAGACACTGGACAATTACAAATCTGGATAATAAAGCCCATTAAACTATTTTCTTTTACAACTGAATTGGTTATATTTTTATGACTCAATAAAATGTCACCACTCCAGTGGGCAGGCTATGGAGAAATATGTATAGTTGTTTATAGTTAAAATAAATAAATGAACAAATAAGATTGATGCTTCTAGAATTTGTTGGTTGCCACATTTAGTTTCATTCCTGTGAATCAGATAACTGAATGGCTATCTTTGGTTGGTGCTCCTGTTTTGTAACATGCAGAATTTAACAGACTCTGGATTTATTTGGTAAGAGTTTATGTTCCTGTTTTGTAACATACAGAATGTACTGGAATCTGGACAAACTGGGTAAGAGTCGCCTGACAGAATAGACAAGTTTCAGTTCTGTAAAGATTTGTTTTCAGAAAGAAGTTAACACTGAGCAACTAAAGTAGTGGATGGGGTGTTACACTCCAGTGGCTCCAGTCACTGCCTCTTTACTTCGCCTAAATTTGGAGGTTACCGAGAAGAGGAAACTGAGAACATTAGCCTTCACACTTTAATTATAACCAACAGTTACAAATAGATAGTACTGTATGTGTTTGATGACATGGAGAAATATATATAGTTGTTTTATACCATTTAGCTGTTATCTCACAGAGGAGTGGCTTACTGAACTGAAAGGAATGGGCAGAATCTGACATCTACAGAGATATAGAAGAATCCACTATGAAGCAGAATTTAACAAATTTTAAATTCTACAGAGATGGTTAGTTTAGTGTTCTTCTTTAGCTTTACTCTCGTTTTTAATATTAATAGTTGACGGTCTGTACCACATTCTGCTCCTGGTCTAGTTTTTGCAAAGAGAATGCTGCTTCAATGCTGCTTCTCCATCTGCTGCTTACAATTATGTGGTCTATCAGGTGATGTCTGTATATACAGCTACTGAATTGAATGCCTGAAGAATGTGTTTGCGATGAATAAACTGTTGGTCTTGCAAAATTCAATCAGTTGCTTTCCTGCTTAATTTATTAATTATATACTAAATGTTTGGTTCTGTTCGGTTTCTTGCTTTTGCAATCCAGTTGCCTTTGACTATCATGTTTAACAGGTCCAGTTTTGCTGTGTGATCCATTTCCTCCTGGACTCCAGCACAGAATCTTTCAATATTTCTTCTTCTGCCTCTGTAGCTGGACCACAAACTTGGTTATACTGATGGGTTTTCCCTGAAATCTTACTGATATTATCTGATCAGACTTTGCTTTTGCTACACCCTGCCTCACTATTCTTGCCATCCTATTTGATTTTTCATATTTTCATTTCCTGAGTAAAATACTGTGAAATTATCTGATACAAAATATCCCATTACTATCGATTTTAGCTCATTCATCCCAAGTATTGCAATGTTTATAATTCCATTTTTTAATTTACTATGTCTAGCATTCTCAATTCATGCTTCTCACATGCCATATTCCTATAATATATGCTCTGCAGCTTTTAACTTTTTAACTTTCCTTTCACCTTTGCTTATTGAGTGCCATCTGATTTGGGGATTTCATTTTCTGGCACTATCTATTTTTTCAATTTGGATTGTGTCATCATAGTGTTTTAGTCATAAAAGACATTCAAAAAGGGTTTACTGTGCCTCCTTCTATGTAGTACCAGCAAGTGTTAACTAAGGTACCACTGCTGTTGCCTCTGAGAAGTCCTCAACTAGTGTCACATCCCACTACTGCTGCTTCCCAATAGCTGTTTGGCACAGTTAAATTTGGCTCCTCAGCAAAAGCCTGTCTAACAAGGGAGATCCTACTGGCAGCAATGCTGCCAGCAGCATAGCTTCTTGCTCACCGAAACATGCAATCCCACCGGAAAGGTAGTGCTATTTGTTATACTATAACCAATGACACTACTTTTATTATATTATTACAACTATATTAGTTGTAATAGTTATAAATAGGAGAGAGAGAAATGAGGGGGTTGCTTTTTTAAGACTATAAGTGCAATGGCAACCAATTATTTTGGGAACCTGTGAATTATAACAGTAACCACTTTCGAAAGTAATGTCCTAAGCTCAGTACACTGTTATAAATCTGGGTATTTTACAGAGCAATCCTGTTGTTAAATTAGAGGACTCTGATATTGCAAAAGGACAAAGGAAAGAGTTCACCTCTTTTCTCTTAAAAAATACAAAACAAAACAAAACATTATTTCCTTCCAATGCTGCCTGTCTAAATGTTTCTTCATACTAGGTGCATGGCAGAGGGAGGAGGGCACTGAATTCTACATATCCAGAGCAATGTCTGATGTATTCATGCCACATCTCTAATTCACACACTGTTTATCTCTCCAAGTGCTGGTACAGTAATGTTGGGAAAATAAGACCTATGGAGCTTTCTATGGAATGGGAGTGGGGATAAGACATGTGACATTCTCCTACAAAGTTGGGACTCTTTCCCTGGCACTGGAGGATGAAAACGTCTCCATCATGTATCTCTTGGGATTATAGGACTCTGCTCTTCATGAGAAAAGAAGATTCTGACATCTTCCATTTACATAAGTTTGCAGCCAGTTAAGAATTACCTGATACCAAAAACAAATTCCTTCTTAAAAAATGAGACTTACATGTCTGAGGAAACAGTGGCTAACATGCAGTGGAAAATCTATGCAGTGTTCCAATTCTTTCAGGAAATACTGACAATGGAAGTCATAGAGTTTTTCTAAATTTCCAAAGATGATGTTCCGCTTTCCTCGTAAATATTGAGGTAAGTCATCCCTTTCCATTTCAGGAAAATAGCTGTCAATGATATAGCCTAAGGATCTGACATATTCCCTTTCTGTTGTAATCATCTCGTCCATTATGTGATTTAGTTTACTGCTGAAAGAAACAGAAGAACTATATAAAACCCAGATCAATGATTATTTGCTTGGTGACAGAAGGAAAATCAACTTACCATCACTTTGGTAAAAATAAATAAAGCTATACAAATATCTTGATAGCATAGACAGGATAGGCACTGTGCTGTCTTTGTATATCGTCTGGATTACATTTCTCACAATTCCTAAATACTGATCAAACTCCCTGAGCTTTACAGGAGGTGTAGTCCGAAGCATCTGGAAGACACTAGGCTTCTTTCTCCAATTGCATTAACTACACTGGTCCTCACATGCAACAATTTTACTTTTAATTCAAAATAATACCTTCAAATAGAAGGCATGGCAATTGATACACAAATGGCTCCATTATGTTCTAATTTGTTTATGAGCAAATAAGACTGTGGACTGTAATAATAATAATAAAATTTACTTGGTCATTGACCAGTATAAAAACAAATCACACAAGCAACATATCAATATAACAATAACAAATTAAAATATAAAGTGATAGTAGACTGTACAAATAAGAACAACTCAACCTCACAGAATCCAAATAAAATCACTTGAATGGTGAAGATACAGTAACAACACCTTCATGACATGACATGGAGCAGGACAGACAAACCACATCATCTCTGTTCATTCTCCAGTTAAATTCACCTACAACAGCTAATGTAAAAAATTATTTCCTGGATAGTCTTCTAACCATCAGGCATAAGACATCTGTTATGTATACCAACTGATGCTTATGTATTTATTTGAGTTGAAATTCCTGCCATCCCAAACATATAAAAAAATCATATATAGTTTGGCACTCAGGATTAGACATATTGGCAATAATGACACTATCTACCAACAAAGAATCCAGGAAATAAAGTATCGTCTGTAGTAAAAGACAAAATCCATCTTTTATAATCTAGTACAATATTCATAGGGCTACTATATTCACTAGAGAACCTCTCTCTACAAAAAAAGGAAGAAAAAATAAAAAACAACTGTGTGCCTTTTGTGGCTGACTTCCACGCAGTTACAATTTGGGAATGAAAGAAAGCTCTCTCTTCATAGATGTCTTCCTAAAGCTATTAATAAGAGCACAGATAGCCAAGAAGTCAAACAAATGGCTCCTAGAACAGATCAAACCAGAAACTTCTCTGGAAGCCAAGATGACTAAACTAAGGGTGTGTACTTTGGCCATATCATGTGAAGGCATGACTCATTGGAAAAAAACCAATAATGCTAGGAAAGGTGGAAGGAAGTAGAAAGGGAGGAAGGCCATATTTTAGATGGATGGACTCTATTAAGGAGGTCACAGGTATAAATGTGCAGGAATTGAGCAGAGCAGTGGAGGACAGGGAGTCACCATGGGTCGAGATCAAGAAGGGTGAATGATTACAGAAACAGCAACAACAACAGCAACCTTATTTTCTATGAACCATAGAAACTACTAGTGAAAGCTGAAATAAAAAAGGCAACTGACAATTCTGGATTACATGACTGTGCATTCAAGTGTTGCATCAATTGTTCACATCTGCATGAAACCACAACTTTTAAAAGCCAAAGATAGGTAAAATCTATCATTTTAAATAAACATGACTTGTAATTCCACCAATGCCATATGTATCTCAGTGTATATCAGAACCATGGAGACAATATGCAATACGTGGGAAACACTACCACTGATGTTTGCAAAGGAAAGATTCTAGAGCAGATCATTAAACAGACAGTTTGTAAGAACTTTGCAAGGAATTCCATGATCACTAAAAGTTAACATGGATTTCTCAAAAAATGCCAAACTGATCTTATCTCTTTTTTGATAGAATTATAAGCTTGGTAGATGAAGGGAAAGATTTTGATAAAATCCCTGTGATATTCTTGGAAGCAAACTAGGAAAATGTAGACAATGCAATTGTTAGGTGGATTTGTAAATGGGTGACTGGTCGAACCCAAAGGTACTCACCAATGGCTCCATGTCATCCTGGACAGAAGTGACCACAGGGTTCTGTCCTGGGCCCTGTGCTATTCAACATCTTTATCAGTGACTTGGATGATGGAAGAGAGGGCATGCTTATCAAATTTGCAGATGACATCAAACTAGGAGGGACAGCCAATACCCCAGGGGACAGGATCAGAATTCAAAATGAATTTAACAGATTAGAAAGATGGGCCCAAACTAACAAAATGAATTTCAACAGGGAAATTGTTCTCCTCACCAGGTCATACCTCCTTACTTATCCCTAGGCCTGTCTAGAGCTTGGAAATAACATATAATTAACATACAGTACTGTGTTTTCACTCATTTCCCCTTCCCTGTGATAATTTAAAAGCTACTTTTTTACTTAACAACATTTCCTATTTTTTCAGTGTAATGAATCATAAGGCTTGTGCAGTTATTTAAGTGGGGGTGGAGTGGACTCAGGTGATGGAGGAGTAGTACCACATAGTTCAGTGCTAGTTCATGTCTCCTATGTGAATTACTCCAAATGCCTCACGTTCATTCAGTATTGAGGAGAGAATAGAGAAGTTACAGAGACAGATCAAGAGTTAAAGGATGCTAGAAACTAAAGAGAACAAGACCTATGAAAATGGAGAAGAGGAAAAGGAAGATAGGTGATGGTGGTAGGGCTTCATTATTGAGCCAAATGGCCAGGGCATAACATAAGGAAGCCAGGGCCTCAGGTGTCAGGTCTTTAAGAGACTTCAGATCCTTTGTGGCACCTTTAGAAGGAGCACATGCGCAAAAAAGAAGCCCCACAGCAAAGAAGCTTAAGACCTTCTTGTGTGTGTGTCAGGGGCGGAGAGGAATAGTGTCAAACATGTTTAGGGCATGGCGTTCCTAATACAGGTCAATGTTTTCTCAATAAGAATCAGTATGACTTCTGCAATATCCTGTCCCACTAACCACACATAGTTAGTCAACAGGACTGTAGATAGGACTTATCCACTAGCCACAAACTTTCAAAAGGCTTTTGACCTGTTTCTTACCAAAGTCTCACAAGCAGTCAAGTGATAAGAGGAGAAGTCTTTTTATGGATCCATAACTGGTTAAAATACAGAAAGCAAAGAGAAGGAATAAACAGTCAGTTCTTGCAATAGAGGGATGTAAACACTGGACTCTCTCAAGGATGTATAATAGGACCTGTGTTATTTAACTTGTTTATAAATGATCTGGGATTAGAGTGTACAGTGCAGTGACTAGGGTTGCTGATGATAACAAATTACTTAGGCTTGCTGATTTAAAAACTGACAGCAAAAATCTCCCAAAGGTTATTTCAAAACTGGGGGAGTAGATATAAACTTCACAAATGCAGTTCAATGTGTCGCTCCCAGCTGAAACAACTTCCTTAGAGGAATGCTTACAATATTTGGGACCATTTAGCTGGGGTGGGGTGGGGAGACAAGTAAGGAGGTTGTGACAGGTGTATACTGTACATGACAGGAGAAGATAGGTAGCCACAATCTGCCTCCATGCATATGGTGCTTGGTCTTGGAATCATCCAATTAAAATGCACAGTGAGAAATTCAGGACAGATAAAAATAGTACATTTATTACTCAACCTAGCTTACCCGTGAGTCTTTTCAGCATTTCAAATCAACAACTCCCTTCCCTTTATGTAATTGTAAAGCTAAAGCACTGATATCTATAAACTGGTGACCACTCAATTTTTGTCTAGAAGTTTCAAACAAATGACTGATAGATACAACGCCAACTCATGTAATCAAGAACCAACAGCACTCGCAAGTGACAAATGTTTACACTTTAAAGTTTAACAGAATCTAATCTTTATAACCATGACCATCACTACTGCCACCAGTACCATCTGGTAAGGAATAGGAACAATCACATTGTTCACATACCACAAACCCAGAGCCCCATGAAAGCATTAGTGCCCCTACACACACAGTCATTCCTATTCAGTTTAGTAGCAGGGACATTGCTACTCTAAAGAGATTGGGTCAAGTCTACGGCATTCAGGGGGTCTCCACAAACACAACCATCTTTGTTAACAGAGAATTTCATGATGCTGTCAATGTTACTCTTTCCTCTTCTTTTTCTCAGCACGACAACATTATGAGACAGGAACTACTTAATAATCTTTTGAACTGAGCAATGAAACTAACATTTTCTTTTTTTCTCTTTAATGGCTTCGGGGAAAATAACAATAAACAAGCCCCTCAATGAGCTTGAAAATACTTCTTTCCTGCTGCTAGCTGATCCAAAGTTTGTAGGGAACTATAGTTGGTGGCATATAAATTTTAAACTTAACAACAACAAATAACAACTTTGTTATCTTCAACTTCATTGTCAGAGATTCCTCTATTACATTAGTGAGTGCAGACTTCAATGTTACAAACAATAAGCCTTTTGTTCCCTTTCATCCAAGAGTAAATGCTATTGCTGCTGAACACTAGCAAACCCTGATCTACACAGAAAATATTGTAATATTAGTTCTAATCAGACTGAGTGATTAAAGCAAATATGGTTTATTGATTGAATTATCTAATGACCTTACAGAGAATATCATGAGACCACCTTTCAGGCTATTGTCTGTTTACCAAAATAATGTCGCCATCATTTTTCTTACCTCCCCCAGCTTTTCTTCTCTCCTTGATCTTCTGTGTGGTCGATTCCTGATGGTGATACTAAATTGTGTTTTTTACTAGTTAGAGGGCTTTTAATATTTGACCGATGTGTGTTTCTCTTCTCTGCCACGGCATTACTAGCAACTTCTAGTCCTCTGATGTAAACCCCAGTATATCCATGATGATGCAGTTCATAGTGCTTGCTCTCATGTCGGGCCAACTCAAAGCTTTGTGTTTTCTTCATGATTTTCTTCAGTGGGTGTTTCCTGTGCCAGGTTGTAGATGTCTGGGTTGGTTCTGAATAGCAGGTTGAAATGTTGTCCAAATCTTCTGAAATGTGGGCAGTCCTCTGAAACTCGCCCAATGGTGGAGTGTGTGTTTGTGGCAGAACAGTTTTATGTGGAGTACAAAGTGTTGTGTTTTGAATATTTTCCTGACTTAAAAAAGATGATGTACCCACTAGCAGGCTGCCATGCTGAAATGCGTTGGGTGGTGTACTATCCCAGAAGTTATCGGCATTTCTAGAACAAAGGCTAGAACAGCTGTGCTGAATAGATTTGCTTCCCAGATTATGGTTGCTCTTTTGCCCAGTATCCTGGCTGGTTCCTCCTTGTATTGCTTTTGAAAGCTCTTCTTCTAACCGATGTTTGGTTTGCTGACATTTGAGAAATAAGGTATTCCATTGTTGTAATTCACTCTCTCTCTTATCAAGACCAATTAAAACCTCATTGACTTTGTGAAAATTTTCTGAAGATATTTTCATAGCTTCTTGGTGGTAACTTTGTAAAGATTGAACTGTTGCTTGAGAATATTCTGCTTCCACTGAAAGCTGTTCAAGATATTCATTGCAATGAACCACCCACTTGTCAGCCTGGATGTAAAGTAAAACAAAACAAAACAAAACCCTAAACAATTAGATGGTGGGCAGTATATATAGAGATTTTCATATTTATTATTCCTTTGGAATCATATGCATCAGCCCATGAATGATCTTGGAGTGGCTACTATAGATAAAAACTCTCCCTTTCCCCATCCACACCAGTCTCCAATCCAGGACATGTGGCCTCTGTAAACCCGCTAAACACACACCAGCCATGCCCCTCTCTGCCCCAGTGAAGAAGGATTCAGAATCCTTCTTTACTAGGGAGAAACTTCTCCCTTTTCACCTGGTCACCTTGAGAGCATCAACCAGACAGTTGGCGGAGCAGTGGCCAAGAAGCCTCTTGCCCACACTGGCCTTTACTGGATGGGTGGCATGGGTAAGAGACTTCTCAATTGCTGGTCACTCAGCTGTTTGGTTGTTTAGTGACTGGCTGCAAAGGGAACAGCAACTGAGCAGCCAGTTGAGAAGTGACCAAGAAAACTGACACCTGGGTCAGTTTTTGCCACAAGGCCAGCACAGGCAATAGGCTTCTCAGTTGCTGCTCCCAAGATCACTGGGTGCAAAGGGAGCAGCAACTGAGACTGGTTGTTTTGAATTTGCAGTAGAACTGTAGACCTAACACCAAGAAATACTCATGGGATGGATGTGCTAGGCTTGTTGCCCAAGAGGAAAGGGTGTGGTAGCCAGAAAAAGTTTGGGGACCACTGTTTTAAATGCTGTCAGTGTTTTCAACTGTCAAGTTTCTTCCAGCAGGTCATTCCAATAAGTCAGGAATCCATCAGCTAGGGAAGAGAAGCTGGATTCTCTGCTCTTCCTTTTGGCTTGGCCAGGACCAAGATCTGCATTGCAGAAATAATGCAGTATGACATCACTTTAAGTGCCATGGTTCTATACTATAGAATTTGGGGATTTGTAGTTTATTCTGGCAACAGAGTTCTCTGACAGAGAAAAATAAATAGCTCCCCAAACTACAAATCCCAGAATTCCATAGCACTGAGCCATGGCAGTTAAAGTGGTGTCAAACTCCATTATTTTTTCAGTGTAGATTAGAGCTAGGTTTCTCAGCCTAGAGCCAAGATAGTTGAGGCTGAGAGAATACATCATTGCTGGAAGCAAGCTCTCAAGAAGCTTGTCTGCAGAAACTTATCTCCTTTCCTAAAACCTCTAATCTAGTCTGTAGCCAAGGACCACAGAGGGCTGTATTCCCCACACCCCTTTTCTTTTCATCTTAAAAAAATAAACTAAAAATTCCCTACATACCTGCTAGATTTTTGTTTGTTTATTTGTTTTTGCCATCCCACTTCCTGGTTTTAAAAGGGTCTCTCCTACATCCATGGTGAAATTGCCTCTATGCTGCCAATGGATGTGGGATCACTTTTTAGTAAAACCTTTTTAAAAATAAAAGGGCTTGGAGGCCTCAAAAATGACCTGGAGGGCAGATATGCCCACAGGACGCATGTGCCCATCTTTGCTGTAGCTGGTACCTAACATGGTGGCCTATCAACCCCCAAACCTGGGGAGATTCGTAAGAAAAGGTATTTTAAAGTAAAGACATATATGAGACTTTTGTGTTCAAAACAGGATGAAGACGGTTTAGAAGCTATAATGTAATCTAATTTGAAACAACTGAAAAAAGGGGGGGAAGTCTTACTTTTTCATAAAATTCATAGAGCTTCACCATCTTCTCCAGTTCAGCTTTCTTCTTCTGTGTTTGAATGCTGAGGCTACTCAGATACTTATCAAAGTCTTGACATTCTTCATCAGATTTTAATGAAGAATTCTCCCTTATTAATTGTAGTCCTCTCTGAGAGTATTGCTGCAACACAGAACAAGAAGCACATCATGTTGCTTTTTTTATTCACCAAGTTCCCTCCCCCCATTAATTAAAAACTTCAGAAAGCCAACGAAAGTATCAACTTACCACCACTTTTTCATTGTAAACCAGGAATTCTTCCTGCTTCCTTTTCACATATTCATATGAAAGCTCTTCTTGATTCAAAGGCCCAAGATATTTTTCTTTCTCATTTTCAAACCAGGTTTTTATCTGTAAATAATGCAAGCCTTTATATCTAGAAGTAATAAACAATTTGTTCAAATGAACAAAAAATGAGCACTTTTATAATGTCCTCAAAATTTATTTTTTAAAGAAAAACTCTTTATTTCCGAAGCATTGCCAATAAAATGCTATGATACCTGCTTAGTTGTGATCCCTCTTCTTCACCCACCATCTATATTAATCTCATGTATCTGCAAGTCATTTCCAATTTATGGAGACCCTAAAGTGAAACTCTCATTGGATTTTCTTGTCAAGATTTGTTAAAAGAAGGTTTGCCTTCCTCTGATACTGATATGGTGTGACTTGCCCAAGGTTACCTAGTCTGTATGACTGAGCAGGGATTCAAACCTTGATCTTTAGAGTCCTAGTCCAACATTCACATCACTACACCACACTGGTTCCACAACATCACATAAACTATTACACCACACACATGCAAATGCATGTAAATGAATACAGGTGCAGTTGTTTACACTTGAGGGTATTTTCCTAACACCAATATAGTCATGAAAGTATTTGTGTCTCCAAGTGGACCACTGGGAGGGTGCCTCTGAAGGCCAAATTATGTGTTACTTTAAGTGTGTAGCTGCTGCTCATGGCACAGGTTCTAGCAACAGCATTTGCCTACACACCCTTTAAGAACAATGCTGAACATCACATCAACATGTCTTTAATTAAACATTACTAGAAAATACAGAACGGCTTCGGGCATATTTTGTTTAAGGGTCAGACTAGATGGGGTTTCATAGAATCTGTAACTGAATGTCTGATATTGCTTTTTAAAGTTAAAAAGCCACCTCTTTTTGCCCTGCAGGAGAAAACATACAAGCATGCATTAGTAAAACTGACCTCTTCAAAGCCTTCTTCAAAATTTCTCATTGCCAAGAGAGTCTCTAGTTGTTGAAAGCGTTTATTAGACAACAAAACCAGCCTATGAACTTCCTCATCTACTTGATTATACAGCTTCGTTATTACCTCCATGGCATCTCTGTTGAGGGAGAAAATAAGTATCCATCAAACTTATTTTAACTAGATGCTGCCACAAGCTGTTATCTCCAATTTTCCTGACAGAATAATGCCAGAATTCACAATGTGAACGCAGAACATGGGTGGTTCAGTCGAGTCTGATGTCCAGTGGAGCTTGCAAGGGTAATCATCATGAGAAAGCCAGGGGAACTAAAGTATCACATTAGGGTGAATATCAGGAATACAAATTAAAAAGGAGGCAAATATAAAAATCAGCCCATATCCCAAAGTAAGCCATTACATAAATTAAACAGGACTCAAAGTCTCAAAGCAGTAGCAGAAAGAGCATTTTTTAAAGGTATTCAGTCAAAATCCCAAACCAAGCCATCAGGTGCAAAATCCCAAACCAAGCCAATACCAAGCTATAAAACTACTGTAGTTTCTGATACTTTTAAAATTATTATTGGAAACACAGGCAGTCTTTATTTTAAAAATAAACAAAGAAACCCAGAAATCTAGCAGGTTAATCTATAGAGCAAAGCAAATGGAGGATAGTTTAAAAGTCTCTTCCCACATAGTGACCCCAATCCAAAGGCAGCCTTGCATGTTTACTTCATAAAAAACACGTTTACACACTATTTCTTTGTTACATCTGTTGCTCTCATCTCTCCATAAAATAAGGACTGGTGGAAGGCTCAGCACCCATTATATTGTTCTGATGCTATTAACGTATAGGTGCGGTGGCCATGAATACTCAGTGAGTCACTGCATTTGGGCTGTTCTGGTGGTGGATTTCTTTTACTTAATTTTGTGACGACATAAAAATTTAGATGTAGGAGAGGCTAGGCAGTGCTTTTAGATAAAAATCTAATTTTTTATGTCGTCACAAAAAAGCTGGGTTCTGATAGTGTTGGTAAAAGTGATTATGACTATATGTGAACTGTATAATAGGCAACTTCTGCTGGATTCTTGGTCTTGCAGTGGAATTAATTAGACTGTGCACAGACACATTACTCTGCCCAATCACTGACAGGCAGCCACCTCAGACAGCCAAACCTATGAGGATGAAAAAGAAAGGAAAGCAAGTGGCAAGTAACTGCAGGGATTGGAAAGGAATTGTTGGATCTAGGATCAATGGAGGAAATCAGAGAGATGGGATTGCCCAAAGTACAGGAAACCACTTCTGGTAGAGTGCAGGTTTGCCACCCCTCACCAGCTTTTGATATCCCTAGCCATGTGGACTGGGACTTCTGTATTTCAGCAATTCTGTTTCTGCCTACAGGACAGGTTCCAGAGGGTGCCATTAAGAGACACTGGGTTCTCAGCCCTCTGGCAATCATGCTATAGGGTTCGGAAGGGTACATATTATCCCCAGTGTTGTTTAACATCTATGATCATAATGAGATTTCAGACAAAGTATCACCAGTATAACATTATTTCATGTTTGAATTGGATGTGGCCATACAAAACCTCTATATAGGGAAAGGATGCAGTGGTGAGCAGGATGAAAATCAATATAAATACCTGCAGTTCAAGGCAGGAACCACCTGAATCCTGGCAGGAAAAAGGGCTTGTGGACAAGTGTTTTATAAGGTCAAGAGAGGAAGGTTAGCTGTCCTTGACAGCACTTTCTTTGAAAAATGTTTACAATCTGGGGGTACCCTTCAAACTAATACTGCCAGTGGGACCCAGTTGTCCTCAGTGGCTTAGAGTGCCTTTTGCCAGTTTCAGATGGTACACCAGTTGCAGCCATTCCAGTACTGGGATAGTCTGACTTCTATGGTTCGAAACTAGAAACTCTTGCTGGACTACTATAATGCACTCTATGTGGAGATGCTTATTTTTATCTTTTCTAACAGTCAGTGGTTTAATTGAGAACCAGTATCATAATTTTATTTAAAAATACTTTGTATTTGTAATCTGTAATCTACAAAACAACACAGGTACTTACCGATAATCTTCTGTGTTGCAGAACTCCTCCTTCCTAAGCCTTGCAAGCATTGTACCGCCTTCAAGTCTTACGGTCACCAACAGTTCATCTTCCAAAACAAGTTTCATCATTGTTTTGTGTTTATCCATTAAATCTTTCACCTCCTAAACAAAATAAATATTCCCAATTTTAATTCTGGATAACATGTTTAAATATGTAGCACTGGCTTTTCCTGTCATTTTAGTGTTCATACCCATATCCTTCAGCAGCCAAACAAGAGTAAACCAATACTTACTTGTGCAGAAGCTGGTATCAGAGTACTGTTGAGCGAACATGCAGAATGCTGTAAAAAAACAATCGCCTCTCTGCAGTTCGTAACAAATGGCTCAAGTTTCTGGAAATATAAGCATAACAACTGATTAACATAGTAAAAGAAAAAAATAATTGTGCATGTATTAGAATGCATTCAAGTGCATAAAATTACAATGAGGTGCTTTATTAACAGAAATGATACAGTGTGTCAGAAGTTTCATTGGGTGTCCTCTATGTATTCTTTTTTCAACCTGGGTTATCACTTTTGTTCAGCAATATTCTAAGTTTGTGTTGCCTCTATCATCATCTTCATGTGTTCTCTGATAGCGAAACAACAGACTGACCAGTATGTATTATTAAAATAAGAACAATCAATACCATAATGTAAATATCATATGGAACACTTCCAGTTGCCTCTGTCAGGAACTTTATTTAGCACAAAAAGAACAGTGACTAGGCAGGTGGGGAAAGATGGTTTATCTCCCTGCAACTGCTCAGACATTCCAGAATCAAACTATATTCCCCTGAGGGAATATACCTCCACAAAACTAGGTCCCCACTGTGACCTACAGCATTATCATGGGAAAATAAATATCTGATTCTGTAAGACTGAATATTGCACACCTCGTGCTTTCAAACATACTATGAGCATAACATGGTTAAGATGTAGGTTGTTTTCATTGTCTAATTCCACAGTGCAGCTGTATCTGGAGGTGGACGAATGGCTGTAACTGTGACTCATTAATTCTAGCACTGTACCAAAACTGCATTAATCTGCATTCATTCTGATTTGCTATGTTCTCGGAATTGACTCAAAAACTTTCATTCAAATTACACTGCATCTGGCAAATACTATTAATTTCTAACTTTTATGATCACATACATGTTGGATTAGGCAATCAAAAATTGTTTTGAATTCTCAAAAATAGTGCACAAATGTCCAAATCTTAACTCACCCTCCGGAAACATATCCAGTCATTATGATTGTAAGGGAATGTTCCATCATACTCTGCTGTCAGTTGGGTGCAATCAATGAACCGATGCAATGCCTTCAGTGATGTGAGAACTTCACACTGTGAAACAAAGTTATCATCTATATATTTGTTTGTAGACATCAAACTTTCAGTGGAATTTGCATTGTGACTAATAATATTGCTCCAAGTACCAAAAGGCTTGCATGGTTTCTTGGGGGTGAAACAGACCAACAGCTTGGAGTGGCCTCTTGCTGTTCCAGACCCGGTCGGACCCCAACTGCATGGATCATGACAACCAGACATCACAGCTGGCCACTACCATGGTCCTAATGGGCCACCAGCCAGGAGCGAGTTTTTTTCCAGCGTTCCTTTTTTGGCCGGCTTCGGGCTGCCTTAGGCGACCACAGAACAACCTCTGGCTGCTCCAGGGACATACATCATGTGCACACCCCACCCCTGAAGTAGCTAGAAGCCTATCTTTCCTGCCTGTCTGTTTCGGGCCTTTGTGACTTTTGTCTCATGACAAGAGTCCCCCTTCTTGAGGTGAAGGATCTACTTATAATGCTCTGGAGATATTTCAGGTGGCTAGTGAAACAAGCCTGCTATTGCTGTGTAAAGGTTAAATGAAACAGACCATCAACATGATTGCTTCTGACAGCCCTCTCTTGTGGCCTGAAGTTGATATAGATGCTATCAGATTCCAGGCTTCTGCTTGGAGCATCTTCACCCCAGAGACTGGGTGATAGAGACTGTTTTTCGGAGCTTGTCAACAAAAAACTTTACAGAATTTGCGAGTATCAACAATGTGAGATTCTTCCAAACACAATCAGATTGCCTTTCAATCTGTGGATATTTGCTACCACATTGCCAGGTAGTGGGAAGTTTTTGGACAGAGGATAAAGGAAAGAAAATAACTTTCCACTTCCCATCCAAAAAGGGATTAATGCATGTGGAAGTTACTAAGTTTGGTTACTCTAAATTTGTACAAGAATTTGTATTGTATAACAAACACTTTATATTATAAACAGATTACCCTTACTTAAAACCATAATCTATTCTAAATTGGTTTACCTGAAACTGAATGTCTTTGTCAAGTCTAAAAGCAGACTCCTTATCAGTCAATATCAGAGCACAATGGATGGAATGAGGAACAGCACTCTAAAAGAAAGGGGGGAAAAATCTGATGAAACACAGTATATGTAAACCTCAGATAGATGAGCACTTAATGCTCACTTACAGGCAAGTTCAACCAATACCTTTAAAAAAAAGAAGAAGACATTTCTTAACAATAAACTTGAATTTGTAAAAGAAATCAATGACAACAGCAAATACCACAAAGGACAACAAAATGAGAAGACAATCACATTCAACGCATGCCTGGTTGGCTTTGGGTGGCAGATAAAGGGTGAGAGCAAGATGCAGTCATACTTCCAAGCTGACTATGGGTGAACAACTGAGGCAAGGTTTCAATTTCAGTCTTCTAGTGTGGCCTGAGAGGTGTTGTAGGACGGGGAGAGTGAAGGTGTGTACAAGTCAAGATCCAACCCAATTCTCCTTAGGAAGTTGTTACAGCAAGTGGCATGGATTATTTTCAACATTTTCTATTGCTTCCATTTCAGAGGATACAAAAGATTTTAAATCCAGGATACATATTTGGGGTAGCCATGCTGGCAACACAGTAAAACAAAACAAAATACAAAATCCTTACTGTTGCTAATGGAATTTAAATTTCACTGCCCCAGTCCCCACATGGCCAAGAGAATTGCCACCTCAGCCTGCTTTGAGATCCCTCCAAACCAAGTGAACTACAACAGAGACAGCATCTATACAAAATGGAGGCCTGTGACTTCAACACCACCACTCTTTCTTCTCTTCCTGTATGATTTTTTAAAACAGCTTTTCCCTGATAAATAGCACTTACAATTGCAATAACACATTTCTATGCTGCTTTACAGTGCTAAGCACTCTCTTAAGCAGTTTACAATATGTTAGCCAATTGCCCCCAACAAACTGGGTACTCATTTTACTGACCTATGAAATAATAATAATAATAAACATTATTGCTATTTCCTGCCTCTCCCTACGGATCAAGGTGGGATTACAGCCGTCAGCATATTACATCAGTAAAAACATAACAATTACAAAGCATAAAATCTGCATATGATCCATACAATATAATTTATCGACTCTCCATAAGAACATACCATACTAGCAGAGGTGAGATGTTTTACAGTAGATTTCTTGGGGAGGCTCAATCTGGTTTTGTGCCTCTCTATAACTTAATAAAGAGTCTCTCCTATTGATGTGTACCATTGCTTGAGATTTCTTGTAAAGATTAATAATTAGGGAAATAAATTTGTCTCTGAAGTTCAAGGTATCAAGAGGGCTGAAAAGATAGTCACACTGTGACCTGTCAAAAGCCTTTAAGATATCTAAAGATAGTAAAGTAACAGGGGCCCTTGACAAATTAGAATAATGGACTATACTCAGCATTCTTCTAATGGCATTTGTTAATTTTTGTCTGTGGCAGGAGATTAATGTTGTACTTTAGAATAGAAAGTATTTACATTAACCTAGAAATAAATTCAACTGGTGTTCTTCTGCTGGCAGACGGGTCTTCAGTCTAAGGGGGATGGGTGTGGGTTGTATTGATCTTTCCACACACCTGCAACTCCCTGCATCACTTCCCACACTGTTTCACAGGCTTCCCTGTCAGTTGGAACAGATCTTGGAGACTGTGGCGGGTTACAGACTGCCCAAAAATACGTATGGAATACGTATTAGGGTTAGGAAGGGGCGGTGCTTCCGCACTCCCCTAACCCTACTACGTATTCCATACGTACAACACGGTGGCGCCCCTTCCACATGGGGGCTGCCATGTTTACGTATCGGATGCATAGCGTCCAGACGTGTCGCGGCGCCTATGATGATGATTATTATTATTAACCTTTATTTATGAAGTGTTGTAAATTTACACAGCGCTGTACATACAATCTTTTAGTTAGACGATTCCCTGCCCTCGGGCTTACAATGTCGCGAATGCGCCAGCGGTGCCTTGCGACGTCATAGAGGCGCCGCAAGAAGGAGCTCCATTTTGGAGCTCCTTTTTTGCTCCGTGCGGGAGCCGCGCGGTGTGGCTGTTACGGCTCCCGCATGGAGCAAGCGGCGGAGGAGGCAGACCGCCTCAAAGCGGCGGTCTATAACCCGCCTTTGAGGAGTAAGGGAAAAGGGGAAATCAGCAAAATTAATTTCCCCTGTTAACTGATGAAAACCTTAATTTGATTAAATGATGAAACCTTTTCTGTTATTGGAGGATACCACTGACTACAATGAATTTAGCTTAACAATGAAACTAGCTTCAGACAAGCAATGGTAACAGAGCCAATTCAGCCCTCAGGCCAAAAGAGCTTTCCTCTTCCTATTCTAAAACATGTTCAGTTCCATCTACCCATTTGTTGGGAGTATTAAGAAAGACAACATGTCTCCATTTGTATAAATTAAAACATTATATACATTGTAAAATGTTAACATTTTCAAAGTGTACTTTTCTTGAAGGGAGGGAGGAGATACAATAAATATTCTAAAGGCATTAAACTTCTGTTAAATTCCTCACTTGGTTTCATTTTTCATGCTAATGCAAGCTTTAAGCCACAGTGGTTAAAAGGGATGATACCTTCAGCAGTGGGATTAATGTAGGAAAAAATGCCAAATCATTACAAAGAAAGGCATTATGATAATAGCTTTATCTAATACTTCATTTCCACTGCTTTCACCTGAGGCCAAAACTATGTTACAGCACTATGCCAGCATAAAATATTATGCTTCCACAATATAATTCTTGTGAGGACTTGTTTTTACCACAGGGAATATCTATCACATTGCAATGAAAATAATAAAACCAGTTTAATTACACCAGTGTGAAATCAACAACAATTAAGTTTCCCATCAATGAAATGATTTGGCAACTATGAAGCATCCATATACTTCCAGTCCACAATTCCTTAAAATACATTTAATCAATGTAAGAGCTCATGGCTACATTGGGCAAGTAGCTAAAGTTGCTGAAAAATGAGCCATGTTCATTGCTTACAAGACAAGGAGAAACTCAAACAGCAGCACTGTAAACTACCAGATGAAAGGGTTAACAGTAAATGCAGTTAAATGTAATATCCTGAAGCTTAATGTTAAAAAATGGTTTCAGATTAATCAAGAGATAGAAAGAGGCTTCCAAAAATGTTGAAAGAAAGGAGTATGTTCACTGCTCATGAATTGATTAATATATATCATAACCTAACTGTTAGAATAATGACCATTGAATTGAAAAAAAAGAATAATGACCATATTATAGCCCATGATACTAAACATCCTATTACAATGTCAGCTCCCATGTCAGCTGCACAATGAATTTGCTCTGAGTTTCAGTTTGAACTTGAAAGGAGCTACCCAAAGTGCTGAACTAATATCTTCATTATAGGCTCAGCATTTGGGCTAGCTTCTAGATCTTGGATAGTTCCTGTAAAGACTGAACTAAAACTCAGAGCAGATGAATCACTACACCTGTCATGGGAACCAGCATGCCTTTTTGTAACTATCCTTCACTCACCTGTAATGTTGCCAATGCTTTGAAAAGGAAAGAGAGATTCTGACGCTTGCGAGCATCCACCAAAATAAGCAGCCCCAAAGCACGAACCTCCTTTCTGAAACACACAGACAGGCATTCTGTAAAATATACTGACAAAAAAAAGTGAAACGAAAATTGAAAATGAAGCAGAGAACCATAACAAACCCCAGAAACATCAGAGAGCTATTTGTATCTACAATCATAGTAAATTAGCCACAATGTAATTTCTTCACTTGCATTAGTCTTGTCACGTTAAAAGCAAGTATTCAGTCAGTTCAAGTGTACACAAGATAGTAAAGCTGTGGGTGCATGTCACCTTTAAAAATAACCCGATTTTCAAGATCATGTGTCCATGTTAGGCTTGTCTCTATGTAACTCAATTAACACACTTCATGGATGAAAACAGAAAGAGTTTATTGGAAAGATCAGCAGAACATCTTTTGTCAGATCTGAATTAACAAGCTTCACTTCTATAACCCCCTTGGACTTTCCTCCCTCCTCCCAGCCACATTCCTTCCCACTGACTGCCAGGCAGCTATATGGTCTTGGTTCACACACAACAATTCCTTGCAACTGCTTACCCTTTCCTTACACACTCATTCTCCCAACATGGCTACAGCAAGGCTAAGCAGGCTTAATTCAACCTGGCAAAGAGAGGTATCAGAGGTGGCTCTGACAGCAGAACTGTCACAGCTCTGAAAGCAATGTGCATTTGTCACTAAGGTAAGAAATATTGCTAACAAACATATATTAGCAAAAGTCTGTCTTTAATTAATAAAGTGCTTAAAGAAAAATAATAATTACATTTTATTTATTTGATGGATTGTTACATTGCGCAAAGGCATACAGTCTAAAAAAGAGAACACAAAAGGAATGGAAAGGAGAAAGTAAATTCATATACTAGTTCTTCATTATAAATCAGGCAAGCCTTGGGAGGAAAATGTTTTGAATTTCGATGTTCAGATTAATAACACAGTTGTAAAATATATGCCTTTTCTTAGTGGCATACCATGATTAACATGGCTGCTTATGTTCAGACAATGGCATTTCCTCAGCCTTTGGTGACTTTCCTCCTTTTTTATTTCTTGTACATGTCCCTTTTGTGTCTTAACTTGGTTAAAAGTTATTTAGTCATCCATCCTGGTTTCTTTAGACCCATTTTTCCTCCTCAATGGAATTGTTTGAAATTACGCCTTCAATATCTCACTCTTTAAAAACTCCTATCCATCAGGAATTCCCTTCTCTTTTAGTATTTCTGACCATGGGATCACACCCAATAGTTCCCTACATTTATCAAAATCAGCTTTTCTGAAGTCTGGAATGTGTGTCTGACTATGCTTGGCTTCCCCTTTCTACTGTACAACAAATTTCAGGAGAACATGGTGACTCCCACCTAAAGATCCCACCACTTCCACCCCATTAACCATGTCATCACTGTTGGTTGGGATCAAATCTAAAACTACTGATCCTCTATTATTATTATTACCCCACATTTCCCCAAAAATTGGGACTCAAAGTGCCTAGTTGCCTCTTCCATCTTCTGAACAATGAAACTGTCTGCAAAGGAAGTGAGGAATCCAATGGACCTTACATTTTTGGCAGTATATATGAGATTTCAACTATCCTGATATTTGTTGGAATATCAGGATAGTTGAAATCTCATACACACACACACACACACCCCTTTACCTTTAGCTATATGGACAGGTTGCTCACCTGTAATGGTATTTCTTTGAGTGGTCATCTGCAAATTCACACAAATGGGTTATTCTGCACCTGTGCAGGAATGCTCGGAAACTTCTAGAATCTCTGGGCAAAAGTTAGTTTGCAACCTTTTGCAACTTTTTGGTGGTAGCTCCGCCAACCCCATATATAGCCCCTGATGGTCCCGCTCTTCTCCAGTTCCAAATAAGCCGAGCAAGGTGCGACAGCAAAGCTGTGAATGCACGTCTTATATAGCTCCCACAGAGATTAGTTAAGAGCACTCATATGTCCCAGACAACCTTCACATGCTTCACAGAGGGACCCTTCACAGAGGGACTTTTGTTTTTGCTTTTCCCATTTCCCAGCCTCAAGGAAAAACAATGACACACAAAAAAGGAAAGATACAATGGTGGTGGGCAGGGAGGAAAAAAGCAGCAAAACGGGGCTGTTTTAAAAGGCAAAGCAAACAGAAGGGGAAAATAACAAGTATTGTACATCACAAGATTAGGACCTTGATGATGACGGCATTATATCTCCAAACTACTTACTCTAAAAACATGAAGAGATTCTTTTCCTTACCTAGGAATATTGTAGAAATATAGTAGAAGTTGTGTGAGCTCAGTGACTCTGGAATGCTTGTGTAACCAGACATCATTTCTCATGCTGACTTGCACTACTGCTCTTCCACCACGATCCCTGTTTCCTGACCAGAAATTATAAATGAATGAAGTAATTGTCTGCGTTAACATCTCACAACTACGACACCTCAGAGTCTGTCTATTTGATGGCCATGATAATGACTCTCCCCTTCAAACCAAATCATTTTGCTATCACATGGGCTGTACAACAGGGAGCTTTGAAAGAGGAAACATAACAGAAATATGTACTGTACAATTTTTTCAACTTGGCAAAACACTCCATCTCTCAAGTGTCTCTTTGTCCTGATAAGTAAATTTAGGAATATCACTGTTCTCTCCTGCTAAATGGGGATGTCATTAGCACCTTTGTGACATATGCAACCATTAAATTCATTAAAGAGAAGCAAAGAGGTCTTGAGATGTGGATTGCATTGATGCAATAGCTGCTGATGCCACAAGTGCATTTCCCTCTGCTATTTGTTTCCTTGCCACCCATAATGGCCATCATTTGCCTAGCTACTCAATCTTCATGTTTATTACCCATTTGTTTGTCCTTCAGATGAATGTGGAGCCATAAAGGCTGTGTAGTTCATATGAAACAAACTCCATAACACTTGCCACATGCTTCCCAGTTAACCGTATAATGCTGAATCAGAACACCGGGTCCTGCGCACTGAGAAAGACAGGATGTACAAATACTTAAAAATAAATAGACATGGGAAGATCTCATGGAGCAATATTATAATAGATTTCTATGTGGCATATAGTTTTCATATTTTTATGTTTCTTTAAACATAAAATACTGCTTACCACAAAGAGAAATTACTCCAGAATGCAATAATTCTTCATTAACTTCACACAACTGGCTTGGTAACAAATGCTCAGGATCTTCTGGGTCTGCAGAGAGCAATTGATTCTCATGGCAGCCAGCATTTACATTAGATTTATAATTCAGAAATTCAATTTTGGAGTCTTCTGGATCTGGAAAAAATGTTAATCAAGTGAAAGAGGACAGTTTAGCCACTCACTCACCATTTTCTGATTAATACATTTAGTTTGTAGTAATTTGCTTTAGAGAATTCATAAAGCAGATAAATAATATTAATATTTTGTAAAACCTCGTGGGAAATCTTCAAAGATGAGGAGGGCTTTAAAAAAACATTTTAAGAACCATTTTGTAGCTCCTGTGTCTTCTGCCACCTGGACTTCAGTGTGGATGGGAGTTCCTATTAAACTAAATTACTCTGGAGATACATGTGCTGTTACTATCCAAAGATTTGCTGCATTCTAGCAGTTAAACTCATCTTTGTTGCTGTTAATTGTCTTCAGTCAAACCTGACCCATTGTGACCCTGTAGAGGAGACATCTCCAGGATTTCCTGTTCTCCACTTCGGTGCTACAAATTCATACCTCTGACCTCCCTAATAGAGTCTATCCTTCTAGCGTGCAGTCTCTAGCGTGCAGTCTTCCTCTCTTTCTACTGTCCTTCACCTTTCCTAGTATTATGGTCTTATCCAATGTGTCATGCATTTTCATGATGGGACAAAAGTACAACAGCCTCAATTTGATTATCTTGGCCTCCAGGGAGACTTCATTTGTTTGTCCTTTTGGCTCTCCATGGGAGCCTCAGCATTCTTCTCCAGCACCACATCTTCTTATCTGCTTTCTTCACTGTCCAGCTCTCCCATCCCGGACATGGTAATGGGAAATACAAAGGCTTATACATTTTAGAGTGGACTAAACAACCAATATTATTATTGAAGGATTAGTTTAAATTTGTAAGATTCAAGTGAAACTAGATAGTTGAAAGGACAAAATGGATGTCCAAAAATGAATCTTTCGCATATTGGTTTTTAATCACAATATATATTCAGCACCTCTAACCACACAGTGTTGATTGGAGCCTAACTGGAGGGAAAATATATTGCAAGAGACATCTAGTGATCTAAAGCAGCTCCACCCTACTAAAATCAACAGAACAAAAATAATCACATGCCTTTTCGTTCTGAAATAAATTCCACTGTGATAAATCACCAGTAAGCCTAGGAGTGCACTCTCACTATAATCCAATACACACTTACTTTGCAACAAAGGCCACTAAATGACCCTCAATGGGAGTTACTTTTGAGTAACATGCCTAGAATTTGACTAAACCAAATCATTAATTTAACTAATTTCTCAAAAGGTTAAGACAAGAATGTCTGGAAGGTCCAAAATGCTAATTTTATTATCATTATTATTATTTTCATGGGTAGCTGCTGCTTTTAAAAATCTTTAAATTACTTACAGAAATGTATATATTTTTATTAGGAAAAAATATATACACTACAACATCTATGTAATTTTAAAATCACAACTGCAGATTACAAAACTAAAGGGAAATTAAGGCGCTTTCCAGACCGGCGCTTTGTGCCGGCCTGGATACACGCTAGGGTTGCCCGAGGGCAGCGCCACCACATGCCCGACAAGCCTAGCATGCCGTAGTGGTGTGATAATGGTGGTGCCTTGTACACACGGGTGCAGCCATTATGACGTCATGGCCGTGCCACAGCCAAACAGCGCCGCGTGAGTGTGAAGTCCCCACGATGCTGCAGGGTGCTTGGGGTGCCCTTTCTGCATCGCGAGAAGGAACTCCGAAATGGAGCTCCTTTTCACCGTATGTATCACTGGCGCAGCCATTACATGGCTGCGCCAGCAATATGGAAGAGAGCCCCTTTCTCTTTTTCCCCGCAGCTGTCAGGGTGTCCTTGGGGCATGAAGCCCCAAGGACACCCCTTTCCAGGCTGCGGGGAAGCGGCGTTTTGCCACTTCCCCGAGACTTGGAGAAGCAGCAGATTGGGGCCTCTGGGGCCACCACTGCGGATGCCCAGGCTCCGATCTGGCGGGGAAAGGGGCAAATGCAGGCCACCTCCAAGGGGTGGTCTGTATCCCGCCAAAGATTTTACAGGCTAAAAATTTACTGAATATAATTACATTCTTTATGAAATAATCTTCTCGGGAGAGAAAATATTGGCTGCTTTTGGGTTTAGGACCTGGTTCCAACCAGAGCTGGAAAAAGTTACTTTTTTGGGATTATAATTCCCAGACCTCTGGCCAGCATGGGCAAAAGCTTCTGAGATTTGTAATCAAAACAAGTAACATTTATAAACTTGTTATAATCTAATCCATACAAAAGCACCTACCTCTTAAAAAGAAAAAGAAAAAGACTTAACCTGCTAGAACCAAGTACTGAAGACTTAAGAAGCTAAGTGAACTGAAACTCTGGCATCCTTGCTCCATTTACAAAGCAAACATTTTCCAATAACCTACAACCTGAACAGGCCAGACTGGCAATGAGGCTTGGGACACACCACTTGCTAAAAATAGTACCAGGACTATTTCCTATAGCGGCAACTCCAAAATGGAAAGTTGTTTTACTATTTCCTGTGCTAACATTAGAAAGCAGCACAATTTCCTTGCATACTGTATACTGTAACATTTGACAATCCTACACACAAATAAATTGCTGCTCCCTAGAGCTTTAAAAAGCTTTATTTTTTGACTACAATTTTGGACTACATGTTGGTTGGGATATACTGGAAGTTGTATCCCAAAAAGTAATTTTTCCGTTCTCTGCTCCTGCCACTCTGTGAACAGGAAATGATTTAAATGCACATGGCATACCATATCCTACAGTCAAGATGTAGAGTTCTTCATCTTGCACTCATGGCCTTTCTTGGGAAGAAATGTTATTAGTTGCATAAATGTATGACACAATCATTCAGAAAATCTTAAAATTTTGGAGGTTAAAATAGCAACTAGAAAGAACACATGGTTGAATTACACCAAAGTGCCCATACCTCTGACCTAGGAAAAAACTCAAAGGTAAATTAATTACATATTTGTAAAGTGGAAGGCTTTTATGGCCAGCATCCATTGTTTTTGTGGGTTTTGGGGGCTATGTGGCCATGTTCTAAAAGAGTTTATTCCTGACGTACAGAACAATACACAGATTAACACGGAGCTCACTCCTCCTCACCCAGGGTCACACAGTATGTGTGTGTATGTATGCACACACACACACACACACACACTCTTCCAGGTTAGCATTCTCTGAAGATGCCAGTCACAGATGCTGGCCAAACCTCAGGAACAAACTCTTATAGAACATGGCCACATAGCCAAAAAAACTCACAAAAATTACCTATTTGTCTTTCACAGATTAGTATTTTATATCAAGTTAAGGAAATACAGTGAGACCTTTCCTTATGCGGGGAATCCATTCCAGACCTCCCGCGTAAGGCAAATACCATGTATGCTCAAGCCCCATTGTGCGGACAGTGCACGCATGCGTGCCATTACCTCTTCTGTGGCACAGCTTTCAGCGTAAGATGAAAGCCACGTATGACACAGGCACACTGTATAATTTTGGCTCTAATCCTAGAGGAGGCTGCTGTATTTTGGCCACATCATAAGAAGGCAGGATTCATTAGAAAAGTCATGTGTTACATGGTTCGAAGTGTGATGCACAGTTGAGTGTTTTTGATTTCCTGACTTACTGGATTGTGCCATAATAACTTTTAATCTCTGATTCCAAGTGATTGGGCGGCATATAAATAAATCCTATTCTTATTATTGTTATTATTATTATTATTACTACAAGCCAATTGATGATAGGCAATGGGTTGCTCCTTGGTTCCATTTATTTTGCTGCTGTTGTAAAAAGGGTATACATTTTTTAAAAATTCATACAAAGACATCCTTAGCCAGAATTGTTCAAAAGAAACACTAACATGAGAAACTCAAATATATCATCAATAGGATCTGTGGTGATAAAGCAAAATAAAGTAACAAAACACATACATCTTAAAATTGTTTAAATCATCTTATTAAGCAACATGCAGTGAAGTTTTATTTTTAATTATTTTTTTACCTTCATCCTTTTTGTTTCTGGTACTGGTGAAATCGTGTAAGTTCTCCAGCTTCATAGAATGGCCATTTATGATTTTTGGTGAATTTGCACTGAATTCTCCATCTGAGGACTCACCAAGATTATAATCTTTACTTGGTGAATTCTTATGTGTTCTATGTAATGATAGTGATCTTCCTGAACCTGACCTGGAATCTTCATCTGGAGAAATTTGATGGTATACAGGAAGTTGTTCAGAAGCCTGGGAATGCTGACAAAATCTAATGGCCTCTCTTGTTTCCACACATTTTGAAAATCTTGCTGACCAAGAGCTTTCATGCTGAACATCAACATCATCCATGTGTCTTGTGTCCTTTATATGTTTAGAAGGTTCTTCTTCTGCAATTGATTCCTCAGAGCTAGAACCTAGATTCATTGGATTTTGCAAAGCTTCTATATATGACTTTCTAAATAAGCGCTTTCTTTCGAAATACAAAGACTCCTGCCCTTTTTGATGCGAACTGCTCATGTCTGTGCCAAAAGTTATGCTTTTGGTGACACAACCTTTTGCTAGTGGAGAACTTGATGCATTTTCTTGTAAAAAATCAGACGTCAAGTCAAATCCCTTTCTCGGTTCCTTAGTAACATGCTCTACCACTGAAGCGATACGCTGGCATTCCTCAGGATGTGCTACTGAATTTATGTCATGTTCTCTTACATTTTCAGTTGGAAGTTCTAAACTTGGTATTTCAGCCTGGCTTCTACCTCCATCACAAAGACCAGAATGATCATTGCCTTGAGTTTTACAGCTGTTTGCAAACGGTACCTCTAGCACAGTAGCGCAAGCATCATTAGATGGAGGGGCCTCATGGAAGTTGTTGTTTTCCATGGTCTGTGTCATGATTTCAGCTTCAAGGCTGCTGCTTAACTTGTCAAGCAGAGATTTATTTGTGTATCTTTGAATAACTTTTTCAGTGTTAGGAACAAAAGTAGGATTCACAATATTTTCCCAAGGTGTCCTATATACAGCTGGGCCTGTTGTCAGCAAGCAGCTCTGCAAAGGACTTCCATTCCATTGACAATTTAAATTTTCCAAAAACTGTGTTGTGAAAATATAGCCATACATGGTCTCAGGTACAAGAAGCTCTTCTATTCCATGTCCATGTCTGGAGAGACATTTTAATACTAAGCTGACAGACTGCTTTCCCACTGGCACAATCTGGAAGTAAAAATCTCCTGGTTTTAAACGAACTTTGCAGAGAGATGCCAATTGTACTACGACTTTCTCATGAATACACAATGGCCACCCTTCATGGCAGAAAATAAGGCCAGCATAATTGTCCTATAAATAAGAGATAAAGTGATATATCTTAAATAATAATAAACAAATATTTTTATTTATATCCCGCCTCTCTGTCTAAGACAATTGGGGTAGCTTACAAATTAAAACTGTATAGTCCCAAATCCCAGTATCCCACCCACCCCAAAATAACAAGTAAACAATTTACAATTAAAACATACCTGAAAATAAACAAATCAAACAATGGTTATAGCAGATCCAGAGGGGTAATAGGTTCCAATTTGGTGGCCGGTTATCTATTCGGGAAAGGCCTACTAGAAGAGGACTATCTTAACAGCTTTTTTAAAGCTGTTTTTTGCTGGTAATGTGATGGATCTTCTCCAGCAGGCCACTCTATAATCTGGGAACAGTCACCGTAAAGGTCCTCTGTGTGGTTGCAGACAGACTACTTTTCATAGGCTGCAATAAATTCCTCCCAGAGGACCTGAGTGTGCGGAGTGGATTATACGGAAGGAGGCGGTCGCGAGGATAGATTGGACCCAAGCCATTTAGGGCTTTAAAGGTCAAAACCAACACTTTGCATTGTGCCCAGAAACTAATAGGCAGCCAGCGGAGACATTTTAAAACAGGTGTTATGTGATCGCTTCTAGCTATGCCAGAAACCAACCTGGCTGCATCGTTCTGCACTAATTGAAGTTTCCAAACTAAGCACAAGGGTAGTCCCATGTAGAGTGCACTGCAGAAATCGAGTTGTGAGGTTACCAGCACATGTACTACAGTTTCTAGGTCCCTCACTTCTAGGAAAGAATGCAGCTGGCGTATCATCCGAAACTGGTAACAAGCACTCCTGACCATTGCATTTACCTGATTTGTCATCTGGAGCAACGAGTCTAGGAGCACCCACAGACTGTGAACACAGTCCTTTGAGAAGAATGTGACCCCATCTAGGACTGGAGATTGTATAACAATACCTGGGTTTGGGGTCCCTACTTTAAGTACCTCTGTTTTGTCTGGATTCAGTTTTAAACTGTTTTTCCTCATCCAGTCCATTACTGCATTAAGACATTCATTCAGAGGAGAGACACTATCTGCAGTCAAAGCTGTAGACCGAGACATGGAAAAATATATCTGGGTGTCATCAAAGTACTGATAACACCGCGCCCCATGTCTCCAAATGATGTCTCTATCTTAGCAGAAGTATTTGCCTTATGTTATTTTACTATGTTCTTACAACTTATTTTAACTTTTAACAAGAACACCAGATACGGGAGAATAAAATAAGGATGCTATATATTTTAGAACTATGCCTGTGAGAGAGGCACCTTTAAAACCTGGCTCACAGACCTTTCAGCCCAGGAACATCACTCCAGCCCAGCTGTTTGAGAGGGAGGCATGCCTGTGGAAGGGGGACTGCCTTGCCCCACCCAACATCATCCCAGAGCCTGAAAAGGCACTGGGGGACTCAGGTGGAGGTTGATTGATTTGAATGTTTGACTAATTGGTTTTAATGATTTATTTTATATTTTATCATTGTGTATGTTTTTTGAGGAAAACTTGTTTTTTTGTGGAAAACCTCAATTTTGCACAACAAAAAATCTTACACAACAAATTTGCACAGAAAAAAGCAATGTTGCACAAGAAAGCTACATGCCTATTTTCTCCATCAAGACTGCTGCATTTTGTGCAAAATATCTGTCATGCAACATTTGTGTTATGCAATTGTGTTAAAACGTGTTGTTAAAAAACAGCAGTTTTGCACTAAACACATACGTGACTGCCTAGAAACAATCTTTTTGTGCAAACCTCACAGTCTGAATGCTGCATAATTTCCTTTTCATATTGAAAAAACTGTTTTGGGTAACACTGTATTTTTTTCCCCAGAGGAATTTGACCAGTTTCTGGAGAACTACACAGCCTTTTAGGCAAGCTGTGATGCTGTCACAGAAAATCTGTCATTGTGAGTAAAAATTACTGGGTGTCTTGAAGCTACTGAATGAAGAACTGTTGTCTTGTTGTTTTCAACATCCATTAGAGCTCAGAAAATTTGAGATTTACCATCCCTACTCTTCGGTACAAATCATCAACATAGATCACAAAACATGTCTGATTATTGTGATCAGATGTTCAAATTATTTCCTAGGAAAGCTGCATCACAGTTTTATAACATCAAACTCTGCAACACTAGATCCATCATACTGTATATTTAATCCACTGATCCTGGTAGCTCAAAACCCATTCATCTTCTGGATCACTGAACATTGTGGGAAAGCAGATTTTAAAAAAGAAGTATCACAGGGTCTAATAAGCATTCTTTATCCAGGCCATATACTGAAAACAATCACTTTTGTAGCTCCCATCCCTAAAGTACAGTATTTAAAATAATCATTTAATCTTACCATTTTATGTTTTAGATAGCTTCAACAAATATATATCCAGAATTCCAAAATCTGAAAATACTTCAAAAACCAAAACTATTTTTATGGGTGGCTGAGATAGTGACACCTTAGAGCTTTATGATGTTTCAGTGTGTACAAACCTTGTTTCATGCACAACAATATTAAAATATTCCATAAAATTACCTTCAGGTGATGTATATAAGGAGTACATGAAAAATATATGAATGTTGTGTTTAGACTTGGGTCACATCTCCAAGATATCTCATTAAGTATATATATGCAAATACAGGTATTCCAAAATCTAACAAAATCCAAAATTGAAAACACTTCTGGTCCCAAGCATTTTGGATAACGGAGACTCAACTCGCATATCAAACATCCAACACATGGGGGGAAATCTTATTAAAGAAGAAGTCTATAGAACTGTAACAACTCTGAGTGTATTCAAATTATTGATTAAACTGTTATCTGTCTCTTTCTCACATTATATGTTTAGGTATATACCTCCAAATATAAAATGTGAAATCATACTAAATGTGTACTTTCTGTAGATCATATAAGAAATAGTAAGAAGTACAAATTTCAAGAACTGTGATTTCAAAGAGATGTATCATAGGAACTGAAACAATAAAGAAACTCTAGGAAACACACCTTACAACCTTTCTTCTTGAGCGACAGGTGATAAGTTCAGTATACATAAAGATTTCATTGTTTCTTATCAAATGAACAATGTTGGGTGAGCAAAGTATCTGAAAAAGAAACATCCTGTCTTCTTGCCAGCAGTGGCATATTTCTATCTCAAGTTTCTATTCACTGAGTAATAATTTCTTTACTCTTGGTCTCTCACAAGGGATTCCCTTTCACCATCAAGAGTCACCCTTCAGATTTAAAGAATCTCAGCTCCACTAAAGCCTTTTGTTTAGTTAATAATATCATTTAAGCCTTTTTGGTAGACTGTCAAGAGTGGATTTTTCATGGGGAGGACGCATGCTCTCCTCATTACAATTATGCTCCACTTGACAGGCTATGTGGAGCACATTCTCATGGAACAATCTGGCAGTGGGAAAGAAATCTGGTGGAGACCTGGGAGTGGTAACTGATTGCTCTCATGTAAGTGGGATGGTAGATCAACACCAGGTTTTAATTCAGTCTTTGAATGAGTTACACAAAGTACTGAATCCTATCCCCTAAATATGTTGAGCATCTTGGAAAGCTTCTTTACAGATATCAAATGCCTGGAGCTGACTCTTCTTACTACTGACATGGGAGTCACCAGCTGCCACAAGGCCTAGACATTGATGTGGAAGAGACACAGTGAAGACCTCTCAGGGCTGCATGTATTCTGTGGGCCATGGGTTGCCCAAATATGTGGGAAGAGAAAATTAGGTCCTAGATTTGTAAAGCAATAGGAAACCTGCTGCCCACAGGTTATTGCCCTTGTATCTAATCAGAGAATGTTATAGTTTTAGTAGTGTTTTCTCTAATCTGTAACTAGTATAGCAACAAAAGAGTGTTTGAGTGGCATTCATGATAAGTAGGCACAAACCAGTGGCATCACCACTAGATGTGAACTGTATCTGGTGACACCATCAGAGGACATGATGTAGCTTTATATGTGTGCTCACAGCCCCCTTCAGCCATATGCCAAGAGGCAGGATCAGCACCATCCCCTTCAAGACATGAGGGGGCTAGTCAACAGCCCAGCTGGGAGGGTAAAGGGCAGATGGGGCACCTAAGTGACAATGCTCAAGCACTCCCATGGATCAGCAGGGAAGCTGGGTTTTGGCACTAACCCCCCACCCCCACCCCGCCATCAAATCCTTCAGCCAAAAGCCAAGCCAAGCCCAGCACCTTGGAGAGCCCACATTTTAGCCATAGCTGGAGGTGTCACTCCTTTTCTTCTGGCCCTTGACTTGTGCTGGGCAGGGGGTTAATGGCAGAGTGACTTCTCATTGTAAAATACTCACATCCACATACAACTTGGAACTGCACAAATCCACCTCTGATCCCCTCCCCCCTGTTCCCACATTTCTGCCCCCAGCTATTCCCAAACAGGGACTCAAGGCAGCTTCCAAAGCATTATATGTCAAAATTCACAGGATTAAAAACACCCAAAAAGAGTGATTAAAACTGTAATAATGACAAAATTTAAATGGTTTGAAACAGCCATCTCCCGCCTTCTTCCTCCCTCCTCTCCCTTTAGCCCTGAGACAGGTGGGGGTCTGCACCCCAGCTTCCCCTCATTTGCTGTCCCTGGAACCTTCCCTCTGGTCCTCTACCTACCTCCAACTGGCAGGGGCTGGCCAGCAGCCATGGGACTTCTGCACGCACACAGCCATTCCCAGAAACCTACTACAGTATCTGTAGGAGTGACCGTGAGAGAGAAGGAGAACATGGTAACATAGAAGTGGGCTTCAGACAGGCTCAGGGGGAAGACTGTGGAGCAACGCAAGCAATGTGTTTCAGAGAAACGGGAACCTGAAACAGACTGGAAATGCTTTCTGCCTCCAACAAAGGTAAAACAATTTTTCCTTAATATTGGGACTGATTGACATGCTTTGTCTCTAAACCACTTAAAGCTTTCCTGATGCAAAACTTGAAGACTTCTTGAGAAATTTAGTGTTCTCTACCTACATAGGAACCACTTGCTTTACAAAGGAAAGAGACATGATGGCTTCCAAGAAAACATCTTCTTTCAGTCGCAAATGGACATTAAATTTCCTTGAATTTGAAAATCTACATGGCCAAAGGGAGAGGTGCCAGCCTGCAGATAGCCCTCCCTACCATCTGAACTAAGACCAGAAATAGAAAATGTAGGTCTATGACTAACATCTTCAATTTCTTTCACCTGCTTGCCTGATGAAGAAGTCAGTGTGACCGAAAACTTGCAACATGTAATTGTGCATTTTGGTTGGCCCAATAAAGGTATCGTTGTTTGGATGTAATTGGATTTGCTATATGGCCATGTAGATTTTCAATATTCTGCTCTGGTCAGGCCCCACCTGGAATATTGTGTCCAGTTCTGGGCACTACAATTTAAAAAGGACATTGAGAAACTGGAGTGTGTCCAAAAGAGGGTGACTAAAACGGTGAAGGGTCTGGAAACTATGCCCTATGAGGAACGACTTAGGGAGCTGGGGATGTTTAGCCTGGAGAAGAGAAGGTTAAGAGATGATATGATAGCCCTGTTTAAATATTTGAAGGGATATCATATTGAGGAGGGAGCAAGCTTGTTTTCTGCTGCTCCAGAGACTAGAACGCGGAACAATGGATGCAAACTACAGGAAAAGAGATTCCACCTCAACATTAGGAGGAACTTCCTGACAGTAAGGGCTGTTCAACAGTGGAACAAACTCTCTTGGAGTGTAGTGGAGTCTCCTTCCTTAGAGGTCTTCAAACAGAGGCTGGATGGCCATTTGTTGGGGATGCTTTGATTGTGATTTCCTGCATGGCAGAGGGTTGGGCTGGATGGCCTGTGCGGTCTCTTCCAACTCTACGATTCTATGACTCTATGATTCTAAAAAAGACATTAAGACTGCAAGGTCCCTTGCCAGCTCTGCTCCTGATCACTTTTCAGCTCCCAATTTGTGCTACCTTTAGTCCATAATAGCTTTCTTTGCCTTAAAGGAGTCCTTCAAGTGAAACAAGGAGAACAAAAAGGAGTTTTCTCATAGCTGCTATAAAGAAATTCCATCAATCAACAAAAAGTAACAAATTTATTATGGCAATCTGTAGTCATCTCTTAGCCTTCATAATGCCATAGCACTGCTTGCTTTATTTTAACAAACTAATACAATTTATTCTTCCAGAAAATTCAAATAACAATCATAGTTCACATGGGCATGATCTCCCTCTTGTGCGTTCGGTATGCAACTGCAACATCAATTTGCAGTTTGTTGAAACTTTAAAATTGAGATGTTGATTCTCTGTATTGTAGAATGTGTTTGCCCCTACTGAATCTGGATGGAGTAACAACTGAAACATGGAGGAGTCAATTCCACTTTCAATTAGGTTAGTACATCAGTAATTTCCAATAGAGACGTCTCAAAAGCAGAGCTTGAAATGGTTGACTTGTTGTTGTGTGCCTTCAAGTCATTTCTGACTAATGGTGACACTGTCGTGGGGTTTTCTTGGCAATATTTTGTTCAAAGGAGGTTTGCCATTGCCGTTCCCTGAGGCTGAGAGCATATGACTTGCCCAGGGTCACCCAGTGGATTTCACCGCTCAGCTGGGAATCAAACTCTGATCTCCAGAGTCACAGTCTAGCACTCAAACCATCACAATGTGCTGGCTTTGGACTATAACTCCCAAATCCCCCAACTAGAAGGGCTGCTGACCAGTCTCCCTAACAGATTCTAAGGGTTATAATCCTCAAAACAACCTTTCCAAGCTCTGCTGAACAGTAAAAAGAAGCAGCAGCTTCTGCACTGTGATATACCATATATAAGTTGAACTCATATATAAGTCGAGGACAGGTTTTAGGGCCAAAATTATAGATTTTGATATGACCTGTGGATAAGTCGAGGGTAAAACTAAGGGGCATGTAAGAAAGGATGTAAAGGACAAAGCAAAAGCAAACAATCCCAAAGAGCTTACAAGATTCCAGCAGGCATAACTATTTGTGTACATACTAAAGGCTGGATGGAAGAGAGAGTAGAAGGGGGTCAGTGCTTTCATGGAAGATTAAGATCTTGCCTTTCACTGTGTGTGTGTGTTAAAATACAGTACTTACACTGACCTGTGAATAAGTCAACTCAGGTTTTTGGGGGTCAATTTTTTAAAACTATACTTCTAGACTTATACGTGTATATACAGTACTAAACTGAAAATAAACCTTTCAGAGCAAGGGATGTACTAAAATGGATGGCTATTGCCCAGCAGCAGAGTATGCAAAAAGTCCCTGATTCAATTCCCAACACACTCATTCCTTTTATTTAAGTAGCAGGATCAGCAAGTAGCAAGGCAAATATCAGGATGAGTTATTTTCTTCTATCTGAAACCTTGGCGTTTATCACACTGAGGTTATTGGAGCTAAGATCAGGGGTGAGTGTGGATCGAATGATGCAAATTGACGTTATAACATGACTGCTTTTTCACACCTGGTTGCCCATCCGTTGCCCTTCCGAACTGAGGGGGAATCGAATCCAAGGAAGTCATGTGATGCGGATTCAGGCAAAGCGGAGTGAGTGCACATTGTATTTCTAAACTGGTGCATACCATGGGGGATTCAACGATTCGAATTGGGACCGTTGTGCATGCTCAGTGGGGCTCTGGACACATCCCGAACCTTTGCACTTCCGGGGTGAAGAAGGGAGCCTGGCTCCACTTTCACGGGAATGACAGCTTACCCTTTCTTCCTCCCTTCTATTTCCCCATCCCTGGCAGCCAAATTCAAAGGGTCCTCCGGGTCAGAGCCCCCATCCATTTCATCCACATCGACATTGTTGTTGTTGTTGTTATTATTATTATTATTATTATTAATAAAAAATTTTCACTGTAAAATAACCAGTGTAGAAACTGCAGTTCTACTTGGAAGTAAACTGTGCCTCCACCTTGGCCTCACTTTGGAGGACTTCCTGCACCCCCCCACCCCCAAAGAGTCCTTTAGAAACTTTACTAACCCCACTCTCTCTCTTTGCCCCCTGTTTTCCCTTTCTCTTTCTCTCCCCCCTTGATCTCCCCCCTCCACGTTAAAACGTGAAGGTATTCATTCAGGGGGGAGCACCGGAAGCAAATGGGGCAAAAATGCAGCACGGCATCATGGGAAATTTGCAACCCGGGGTTTTTGCAGTGGTGTTCAAGAGCACAAGCAAATTGGAATTCCACACCAGACCAATCCACAGTGAGTTTGAACCGAGCCTCAATGTGAATCCCGTCAATACACTATTTAGTGTACTCGCCAAAATGAGGAGCCAGTAAGGATTCAGTTCAGAAGCCCCATGGAAGCACCATGCAAACAGCTCCCATCGAAAGGAACCAGGTGTGAAAATACACAGCGTTATAATGTCAATTCGCATCGTTCAATCCGCACTCACCCCTGATCTTAGCACCAATAACCTCAGTGTAATAAACGCCCTTGAAAAGCTGCAGCCAGTCACAGAGTAGACAATACTAGGAAAGCTAGCCTAACAGTCTTACACTGTAGCCTTATTGAAAAGGTTGAACATTATACTATGAGTTTCCATGGCTTTGCTTCACAGTCAGTGAATTCCCATCTATTCCAAGGTCAGAATGGCATCACAAATTCTAGCTCTAGTTAAGTTTTTTTAAAATTGAAATGAGAGGCCTGCCAGACAAAAGAAGTGTTATCAGCCCAATATTTGCTGCAATACTTTCTTGTCAAGTTGAACTACAGAAACATTTAGATGATTCTTAATATGGAGCCTGCAGCCTTAAATACTTCATGAGTACAGCCATCTTATGCATATTTTATTGTCAACAGATACTAGAAATTAAGACATATAGTTATACACTTAATTGGTGGCTCCAGCCAAGTTCAATAGTGCTTTTCCCAAGAAATCATGTTTAAAATGGTACCCAAATGGTGAGAGACATTTTTGAGTAAACATGCACAGGATACAAATGAAAACCTTCATTTCATATAACCATCAAAATAAGCAAAACTTGCTGTTAAAGACATCTGTTATTGCCAATAATAAAAAGAATACACTTAACATATCGAAAGTAGTGATTCCTTGTAATTGTGCAGAAAATAAACATGTTACTTTTGCTCCAAACACTTCCTAGAGTCAGAGAACATTCTCTATCCTCACCTTCACCTTAAAATTAATTGGGCTTAGAAAAATTGAGTCGGCCAAGAGAAAGGGCAGTTATGGTTTCCCTGTCAGGAAAAGAGTCAGGAAAAATACTTGCTCAGACAAAGTAAGAAAAGAATGGCATTTGAGGTCTGAAATCTCTGTTGACAGGGCAGTGAATAACTGCATACAGTAGGCAGTGCAAACAGAACTGTCATTTATGTGGCTACACTTATGCAGTTACTAAACCCCTTGAGTGAATGTGGGGTCTATAAATCTTCAGGTGATTTCCTGAACAGTTGCATTCCTGAATAATTTGCAGTTCACAAGGTAATTATGTGGATAAATTCTATTTCCGGGGGTAGGATGTGGTGGGGTGTGGAGGGGGTTCCTATCTCACTTAAAATAGCTTTCTTTAATGGAAAAAGCCACAGTCAGCTAGGGGTGTGCAGTCCTTGTCCAACCCATGGTGAGGGAAGGCTGCGCTTTGCTATTGCCATCATTGAGCTATCAAAATTGTGCCATGGGCAGCAAAAAAGGTTTTTCTTTTAAAAATCCTGCTGAACCACAAGTGAAAAGGAGGAGAATCACATAGGGAGCATACATGTGAAATGCCTAAGACAATAGAAGTACAGTCAGCCATATCCACTGATTCTTGATCCATGGACTCAATCATCCATGGCTTGAAAATATTTTTAAAATACAGTCCACTCGGTCTAACCGCAGACTTGTCATCTATGGATTTAAGCATCCGTGGATGGCCCCGCTCCATTGTCCTTAATGGAGGACATTAAAAAGTATGAGGCTTAAGGTCCTGCACTTTTTGGCATCTGCTGTAGGAGGAGAGAACCAGAACAGAACCTCTGCAGATATGAAGGTCCAACTGTATATAAATTCCAAAAAGCAAACCTTGATTTTGCCATTTTATGTAAGGGACAACATTTTACTCTTCCAATAGTATTAATACAAATAGTAAAATAATTTCCATACCTGGGATCAAATGTTGATAGAAATGGGGATTCCAGTTAGGAAATCAGAAGATTAAGAATGGGGAGGGTGGCTATGAAAGTACTAGAAAAGATTCTAAAATGAAAAGATATACAACTGAGCACAAAAGTTAGAATCATACAAGTCATTGTATTCCCTATTACCTGTATGGAAATGAGAGCTGGACAATTAAGAAAGAAGATAGGGGAAAAAATCCATTCATTTAAGTTAAGGAGATGGAGGATAGTGCTGAGGATTCCATGGACAACCAAAGAGACAAACAGATGGTTCCTAGAACAGATCAAGCCAGAAACCTCCCTGGAAGCCAAGATGACCAAACTGAGGCTGTTGTACTTTGGACACATCATGAGAAGGAAGGACTCATTGGAAAAGACAATAATGCTGGGAAAGGTGGTGGGAAGTAGGAAGAGAGGAAAGCCACATGCTAGATGGAAGGACTCTATTAGGGAAGAAATGGGTATTGAGTTGCAGGAATTAAGCAGAGCAGTGGAGGACAGAGGGTCTTGGAGATGTCTCATCCATAGTGTTGCCATGAGTCGAGATCTACTTAAGGGCAGTTAACAACAACAGCTGTATTTCACAGTACCTGAGCATCCATGGGTTTTGGTATCCATGGGGGGGGGGTGCTGGGAACAAAGCTGAGTGGATACCAAGAGCCCACTATAGTAGTGGATCAGGGTGCCTGTGATCTAAGGGTAGGTGTGCAGTTTCTGCTGTGCTCGCAGGATGGGATGTAAGATGTAAGAAGCAGGAGGAGGATGTAAGAACCAGAAGAATGGATTGACTAAGAGTGATTCATATACCTCTTGGCTTATCTGAACTTAAATTGATCTACCTGACGCAATATGGTTTACTTCACCTGCATCTGTTTGATGCAGTCTGCTTCTTCTATAAAGAACTCTAATCCCAGACAGCCAGGGCAGTTTATCTTCAAACACAAGTGTGCGATAAAAACATTAGCAGCTGAGAACCAGGTCTTATTGGTAGAAAACCAGGATTCACAAGTTAGTTGTCCAACTCAAAAACTCCCAGCATATAGTTGAGTTGAAATAATGCAATATCTTGGAAAAAATGAAGTGCTACCAAATACTGAAATTATGTAAATATTCTACATGAGTACAATTCATCAGCAAATGACGTATGAGATGAACTACTGCATGTAACACTGTGTAAGATGATGTTCCTTACCACTGAAAGACATTACAAGTACTGTGTGCCTAATAAGTATAGGAAATGTTTTTAGTCATTACAGACCATGTAAAATTTATATAAGAAAAATGTGCCTAGACTACATAATATCTATGAAAGATTATGCACCTAGACCAGAAATATCCATGTGATATGAAGAAACTCCACAACGAAGGTGTAACTACGTAAGTTATTTTTTTTATGTCAGGACAGGAGGAATCCTCCCTAGGCCACAGCCAGCCTCTTTTGGGTTTGAGGAACAGGTGTGCCTCTTGGCATTCCCTTGTCTGAGTCTTAGCTGCCTTGACCAAGGCTGGAGTCTCAGAGGCAGTGATCCTGATACATGACTCACCTCTTCACTTACTCTGCAGCTGTGAAACGACATGGAGTGGGTTGTAATGTTAACAGCTCTTAGGGGGGTATCTATAGTTCCCTCTCCTCAAGAGCATTGATTTTTGACAGCAGCACAGGGCCTCTAAAGATACAGGTCCCTTTAGCGTATGCTCCAACTGCACTGCTGGCAATCCATGCTTTGCTTCCTAGATATTCCCTGAAGATTCCAGAAGTGACCACATGTCAGAATCCAAGTGTGATTCAGTCATGTTGGTTCAGTTCTTGAGAAATATATATTGGGTGATGTTCCTGGAGAGGTTGGGCTAGGCAATGCTATGTATCATCAGGGGTTAATTTGCTTGGAAATGGTGCTTGTCTCTGCAAAGGGGCTAGGAATGTGGAGGAGGAATTTTGCTTTCTGGAGAACTGTAAAACTAAGGAATGGCATGTAGGGATGCAGGTGGGTGATAAGAGGACCATTAGACTTGGGATATGGGAATATAATTTGTGCAACAATTAGCTGGGGGTGGAGTAGTTTAATATTATGGTAGTGGGTGGAATTGGTCGGATCTAACCTAAACACTTCGTTGGTAAATTCTGTTCTGATGTCTTTTGTTTTCACCACAACTGGATTAATTGAGTTTACATTGGAATTTGAGTTTATTGGTTCTGACAGTAGATCATATCTCACTAATGATCATGGACAATGCAAAAGCATTCGGAGCAAGATGTTTTCGCAACCAGAACGGCTTTGGACAAAGGCTGAACTGATGACCAGGGAGTTAGTGCCCTGGTAGAGGAGACAGTACGAGGCCGGGGGCTAGACCTTGACAACCTCCCATTACTGAGGAAACACTCAAGAACATTATTTTTTTATGAACAGCTGTACCATTAAGAGGCAGGACATTAATTAACTCTCAGCTCAGCTTCCACAAACCACAGTTCAAACAGTTACTGTGAACTGCATTTATGATGATTTACCCCTTTCTTTCTTACACATGTTTGTTAACATTGGGAAAGTTACCTTTAGAAATAAAATAGTTGAAGGTTGACTGTCAACACTGTGTTTGACAACCAGTTGTGTGTTCTGCTTCCAAAATCTGAATAAATTCTGAAGGAGTCTACAAAAACTTATGTTCTATAAAGTTGGACCAATATTATCAATACCTAACTCATAGTCTGAGCCACATCCAGAATTTGTGACTTAAGATATTTTTTCTTGGTCTCTATCACTTCTCTCAGTATTTTAAAGAGAAAAGCAAAACACTTTTTTATGAATGGTATATGATCCATTTCTATAGCTGGCAACTATATAGGTCAGGATTATGTATGCATGCAATTATATTTCCAATAGAGTGTAAAGGTTGTAGCTTCTCCTCCCTTTCTTTTGTAGTGTCCTATGGGAATGCAAACTTCCCTATGAGCTTTATTAACTAGATTTAGGGCCTGAATAGACAGGCCAAAATAAAGCTGCTTCAGTTCACTTTGGAGGTATGCTGTTTGAATGACACACACAGCTTAAGAGGCTAGATGCTGCACCAAAGCTGCGCTCCAGTCCTTAGACCTGGACCGTGGCTTTGGCGTGGCTTCTGGCCTCTTAGGACGCATGCATCATTTAAACAGCATACCTCCAAAGTGACCTGAAGTAGCTTTATTTTGGCCTGTCTGTTCAGGCCCTTAGAAAGCTTACTAGTTAATAAATTAAAACACAACTTGTTCCCTTATCCCACCCCACTCCATTCATAAATCAGGAATAAAGAAAGCCTTTTTTGCCAAATATACTTACACAGGTTTCCCGTTGGATACACTGTAAGAGTCTCTTGGCAGGAACCAGGAAATCAATTAGACATCTGAGACCATCGCCGTGATAGAATTTTTCAACAATGCTGAAAAGCTGCCACAGAACAGTAGCAGCGGTAGCCTCAAAAGGCGGATACAGAGAAGAAAGTGTATTCTGGATATAGGTATCAAGAGATTCAGAATCCTAAAACAAGAAACCAGAGTGTAACTGTAAGATGGGAAATAATTCAGAAGGAGCTAATTCTATATGTTTCTTTGACATGGCTTTGAAACTGCATTGTATTCTTCAAAAACTTATCCATTCTTCACGTAAGATGACTAATAATTATCCCAAGCAGGCAATTTTATCCTCGAGTGCCAAATGCTGTCAAAGAACAAAGTTAAGCTGCTATGCTGTGGGTCCCTTCATGGTTGTCCTGGCTCAAAGCATTTTTTTTATGTTGTCTGAATATAGCCAGAGAGAGATGGCTGCACAGGGAAAGCAACCTGTAAGCCTCAACTGATCTGGACAAGAGAAGAGCTCCAGCCCACCAGACAGACCAACATTACATAAAAGTGCAAGATGACCAAATGTTTTTACACAGCTAAATCCAGCTGCTAGACTGAACTACAACCGACCTTTAGAACTTTACAAATGGGGTAGTATGGTGTTCTTTGAAAAAGAAAATATCAGCTGACAAATCAAAATGCAAGACCCACTCAGACAAAAGGCTGAGCCCCTTCTTGCACTATCTCAAGGCAAAAACATGCAAGTCTTCAGGTGGATTACTTCTCCAAATTTTGACAAATGTACAATTATTTTTGTCCCACAACTTCACATATTTTTCAAAAACTATGAGAGATACAGATATACTACATAACAATCTTGCATGCCTTTCTTTCTTTATTGTTGATGTTCTAATTAAAAAGAGCTATAACTTACTATAAAGTCCATAAGAAAAAGACATGAAGAAGACTGATGTCTGGTATACTAAGAGCCTCTACAGACTGGTGTTATATGCCAGCATGGGGGGCAGGGCATACACATGTTGGTTGCCCCCATGACAGTGTCACGCCATGCTCCCAACTGCACAGTGGGGGTGTCACAGTGCTCCATTGGTGCAGTGTTTAAATGCACTTTGCCAAAGGAGCTCTGAAAAGCCACCACAGCAGCTTGGGCGCCCTTTTTGCTGCACCAAAAGGAGCCGCTTTTTGTGGCTTCTTTTTGCACCACAGAAAGGCCAGATTCGGGCTGCAGTATGCAGTTGCTGCAGCCCTGATCCAACAAGGTAAGGGGTGGCACAGAGCCATCTCTTAAGGACCGTCTCTTCGGCCCCTGAATTAAAACAAATGATCAGGGAGCAGCTGGTGGAAGTGACCACTGATCAAGAACCTTAGGAGAGATGATGGAATCAGAATAGAAAATATTTGGTTAGATCAGTGGGACCTGATGTGAAGTAGCCTCTTGGTCTCTATCACTCCTTCATTTGGTAAGCTAGATAAGAAAGACTTTAAAGACTATAATAGGTCTTGAGATGTAGGCAAAATAACTCATGTTTAGAAGGCAGAAGACACTGTAGATGGCACCCCTGCCTTGAGAAAAGGTTCACAAAACAGAGAGCTGAAGCAGATGACCTGGAAGAAGCAGCTTCTGGCCGCTCCAGCTGATTCTGCTGGGACCACAGTGACTGAATGGCCCACTCCTGAAGGGGGCTGCCGATAAGAGTGTATTAAATCTGCTCCTTTTACCAGCAGCTTCGGGCCACTATAGGCACCTTTGGAGCAGCTTCTGGCCGTTTTGGGGACTCATGTTCTCTAAATGCCATGCTCCTGAAGCAGCTGAAAGCCCGTCTATTTGGCCCATCTGCTTTGGGGAGTGGCTCATGGGCTGGTGGAGCACATCCTTCATTCTTTGTCTAGTTTCTGAATGATCTTTGTCTATATTATTCTCGTAACGTAAGGGTTTGGAAAGTGTGGCAACCCAGACATCCCTGACCTCTCCAAAATACTCAAAACACCCCTATGAAGAAGGGAAGAATTTTGCCATGTTCTTGCCGCACCCTAGTAACAGTTTCAGGGCTCAAATAAGCTTTTTTAAATAAGGATGTAAACCAGAAATTGAGTTCTAGTTTACTCCTTTGATAAATAACTGCCTCTACTGAACCTAAAACAGCACAGCCCTCCCCACTCCAAATCATAACATAACAGCCAAGGTGTCTAAAACCCTGTGCAGGGACAGGAGTAGCTAGCTGTCCATATCCTGCAGAGGACCAGTACAACCCATAAAGCTACTAGCTGTTGTCCAGCTCTCCCATGATGTATCTGTACAATTCTATGATTCTAATTATGTCTTTTCTGACAATAAAAAGTATAAGCCCCCAACCTCTGTGAAGCATCAAACTCCTATTATTACCCAATGATGCCTCCATTACTGTTTACAGATGGGACACAAATGGGATAAACATATGGGGGTATGATAATCTTCCTGCTGATCGTGTTGTTAGCATGATTTAATGATGATTTAATGTCTCTTACCATCTGCATGTGATAAAGTCCTTAAAGTGTAAACTCATATATAAGGTTGAGAGTGACAACTAAAGATGGGTTCTGTACCTTTAATGGTTGTGAAAAAGAAGAAGTTTCAGCAGGTGTTGCTTTTCATACAACTAGATAATAAGCAACACTGGCTTACAATTCCCTCTTCTATACAACCATTAAAGGTACAGGACTGTCTCCAGTTTTTAGTTTGGCATCCCTGCCTATTGATATTTGTTGAAAATTAAGTTTCATTAATTCAAGCTATCACATCTTATTTTCAACATAACTTGGCCACATAAAATTGTGATACTTATCAATAGAATTTAATTCACACCTTCTACGAGTCCTAGTAGACCACAAGTTGAACATAAGCCAACAGTGTGATGCAGCACCTAAAAAAGCCAATGCAATTCTAGGCTGTATTAATAGAGGTACAGTGTCTAGATCAAGGGAAGTAATCGCACCACTCTGTTCTGCTTTGTAAAGTGTCCAGTTCCATGCACCACAATTCAAAAAGTATATTGACAAGTTGGAGCATATCCAGAAGAGGGCAACCAAAATGGTGAAGGGTCTGGAAACCATGCCCTATGAGGAGAGACTTAAGGAGCTGGGTATGTTTAGCCTTGAGAAGAAAAGGTTAAGAGGTTAAGATGTGATACGATAGCCCTGTTTAAATATTTGAAAGGGTGTCATATTAAGACTGGAGCAAGCTTTTCTGCTACTCCAAAGAATAGGACCTGGAGCAATGGATTCAAACTACAGAAAAAGAGATTCCAGTTCAACGTTTGGAAGACCTTCTTGACAGTAAAAGCTGTTCAACAGTGGGACATACTCCCTTGAAGTGTGGTGAAATCTCCTCTTTTGGAGGTTTTTAAACAGAGGCTGAATAGCTATCTGTTGGGGGTGCTCTGATTCTGTGTTGCTGCATGGCAGGGGTTGGACTGGATGTCCCTTGGGAGTCTCTTCCAACTCTAGGATTCTATAATTCTTTCTAATTCATTCACTGAATGCTAAGTAAATCAAGTAATGTATATGCTAGTGTGTATCTCAATTTATATTTCTTAATGATTAATTAAATGATATATCATATTATGAATACAATACTTTCATTAACACCACTGCTTTGATTCTCTTTACACAAACAACACAGCCTTGCAGAACCTTTTGGAATGAAATTGAAATGAATCAAAACCTTGACCTTCTGCCAGATTTTTCTTTTCTGCTTCAAATAAAAGTACGGTACCTTACCAAGTTTTTAACACTGCAATTATATTGACTTCTGCTCCCTTCATCTTTGTATGCCTCCTTCCAGATTACATTGTTTCTGTGACAAAGTCTTCATGGCACCAAAGCATTCCAGAGACAAAGAGCTTACTGCTGGCCAGCTTCCTAATGATTTCTTTTGTGATTAGCTAAGCCCTTCTTGGTGTTCTTCCTCATTGCAGTCTATTTCACTCACAACTACAAGTATAAAATAAAAAGACTTCACAGAGCACTGGAGAAAAAAAAGTCAATAGCTTCCAACATTTCTATTTAAATTTCCATTCACTTTTTGTAATTATTAAATTTGTTTGATCTTCATTTCAAGCGCTACTTTCATTCTGCTGTCAAGTCTTGATTCACAGTATTTTTCACATGTATGCATGCATGCATGCGTACATTTATGTCTACGTATTTATGTTTGTCCTATGCTTCTGACATAATAATAATGTTTTATTATTTAATATATTAATTATATTATATTATATTATGTTATGTTAAATTCCCTTGAAATGGGGACTTGCCACCTCTCTGGATGCTGAAGTGCTGGCGCTGAGGAGCAGTTATAAAAGTATGAAAAACTGAGTAAAACCACTTCTTTTTTGTGATGAATGACTAGCAATTAAATTATGCATGTTTCCTTGTCAGATAACATTCCACATTCCTATATGGAATCCTATATTTTTATTTTTGTCTGGTGTTCCATTATCTTTAAAATCAAAAGAAAACACACACTGTTTTGATGTTCGCTTAAATAAAGCTCTGGCTTATTGAATAAATAAACTGTTTTTTGTTGAACCTTCATGTACCAAGATGGGAGGTTTTAGTTCCTCTGAGTTACATGTCATTGCAGGAGCCACACACTCATAGCAGAGGCATTCTACAACATGGCCCCAAATTTTAGCCCTGTGCATTTTTTTTCCCTGTAAGGAAAAAGAGACTGGGATAAAAACATCTACCAACCAATCTACTGCTGTTTGCCACTGGGTGCCACAATCATTGTTATCTTCCATATCCCCAATCTTTCCTTTTCATTCCCAGCCATTGGAAGAAGGAGAATAATCAATAGTGGCAGATGTTTTTGCTGTTTCATGGGGGGGGGGGGGGTTGCATTAGGGAAATGGCTCAGAGAATCAAAGGTAGGCAAAACTGGCCCTCCAGTTCTCCCATCACGGCGACCCCAATCTATATCAAGAGAACACTGTTGCATCTACAATAGGTCACTGAAAAAGAAAACCTGCAGACAATGTACATTTTAGAAAATGAGTAAAACCCGTGAAAAAGAAGGGGAAACCACTACTCAAAATGAAATTGATTCATCCCTTGACCCTGTAAACACAAATACTCATTTGCAAAGGCAAACTCCCTCTGAACAAATCTTGCCAAGAAGGCCCCAAGACAGGTTCGCCTTAAGGTCACCGTACGTCAGAAACAGCTTGAAGGTACACAACAAGTACATAGACATAGTCCTTCTCTCACCCAACTGCCGTGAGCCATGCTCCTGAGAGAGGCTCATTTAGCAGCTCCGTCCCTCACACAACCCACCTTACCATCAGCCACCATCTTGTGCACCTCTTGTGTGCTTCCTCTCCTCCTTTTCCTAGATCGGGTGATGCATGGAGGTCAGAACATGCCCACACCCCCTGTGACACTACTGCCTTGCTGGTGGAGGAGGTGGCAGGGTCCGTAGGGCTGACGAGCTTGAGAGAAACGTGTGGCCTTTCCCTCCCTTTCCCTCCAGATATAGAGCCTTTGTAGCGATGGCATGTGTGCCCACAGAGAGAGAGCGCTGAGTGCCCCTACTAGCACGTGTGCCATAGGTTTACCACCACTGATCTAGACACTATACTTCTATTGATGTAGCCTAAAATCGCATTGGCCTTTTTAGCTGCTGCATCATACTGTTGTCTTATGTTCAACTTGGACTCCTAGATCCCTTTCACACGTAATCTCGTTCAGCCTGGTGTCGCCCATCCTGTATCTCGTATTTCATTTTTCTGCCCTAAGTGCAGTACCTTGCATTTCTCCGTGTTGGAATTCATTTTGTTAGCTGTGGCCCAGCTTTCTAGTCTATTCAGGTCATTTTGAATTTTGATCCTGTCCTCTGGGGTATTAGCTACTCCTCCTAGTTTGGTGGCATCTGCACATTTGATAACTATGCCCCCAATTCTGTCATCCGTCACACTGATAAAAATGCTGAACAGCACAGGGGCCAGGACAGAACCTTGGTCACTTCTCTTCAGGATGAAAAGGAGCCATTCTTGAGCACCCTTTGGGTTCGGCCAGTCAACCAATACAAATCCATGTAACAGTTACTTTGTCTATCCCACATTTTACAAGCTTGTTTGCAAGAATGTCATGGGGAACCTTGTCACAGGTCTTACTGAAATCAAGATATACTATATCCACAACATTCCCTTCCTCTACCAAGATTGTAATTATATATATATATATATATATATATAGAGAGAGAGAGAGAGAGAGAGATTAGATTTGTCGGGCATGACTTGTTTCTCTGAAAACCATGTTGACTTTTTGTGATTATGGCATTGACTTCTAGATGTTCACAGACTCTCTGTTTAATGGTATGTTCTAGAATCTTTCCTGGTATAGATGTCAGACTAACTGGACAATAATTGTTGGGATCCTCTTTTTTTCCCTTTTTGAAGATGGGGACAACGTTTGCCCTCCAGTCTGCTGGGACTTCTCCTGTTCTCCAGGAGTTCTCAAAGATTATTGCCAATGGCTCCGATATTACATTTGCCAGTTCTTTTAATACCCTTGGATGTAGTTCATCTGGTCCTGGAGACTTATATTCATTTAGGTTAACCAGGTATCCCTGTACTATCTCCTTTCTTATTCTGTGCTGAATTTCCCGTTTTGTCCTCTGCTCCATTATGCTCAGGTTGAGCACCCTTTGCCTTTTCTGAGAAGACTGTAGCAAAAAAAGTGTTGAGTAATTCTGCCTTTTCTCTGTCCCGTTAGCATTTTGTCATCTTTTCCACACAGTGGCCCTACCATTTTGTTCTTCTTCCTTTTGCTGCAGACATATCCAAAAAGCCCTTTTTGTTGTTCTTAACCTCTCTAGCAAGTCTGAGTTCATTCTGTGCTTTAGCTTTTCTGACTTTATCCTTAACACTATTTGTTTGAATTCCTCTTTGATGATTCACCCATTTTTCCATTTCTTATACATGTTCCATTTAAAATTTAGCTCAGTTGAAACTTCTTCAGTCATCCATCATGATTTCTTGAGACATCTCCCATTTTTCTTCCTCATTGGAACTGTTTGAAATTGCGACTTCAGTATCTCCCCTTTGAGCAACTCCCATCCATCTTCTCTTTTATTATTCCTGACCATGGGATCACCCCCAGTATTTCTGTAAGTTTACTGAAATCAGCTTTCCTAAAATCTACAATGCATGTCTGACTATGCCTGGCTTCTCCTTTCCATTGTATAACAAACTCCAGGAGAGCATGATCAGTCCCACCTAAGGATCCCACCACTTGCACCCGGTTAACCAGGTCATCCCTGTTGATTAGGATCAGATCTAAAATAGCTGATCCCCTTGTTCACTCTTCTACCTTTTGTACAATGAAATTATCTTCGAAGCAAGTGAGGAATTTGCTAGACCTTGAGGATTTGGCTGAGTTTGAATTCCAGCAAATATCAGGATAGTTTAAGTCACCCATCACTACTACATCTTTCCTTTCCAGATGTGTGGTCATCTGTTCTACAAAAGCATCATCCAATTCCTCCATCTGACTTGGGAGTCTGTAGTAGACTCCCAGAATAACATCCCTGTTGTTTTCCTGCTCTTTAATTTTTATACAGATGCTCTCCACCTGGCTTCCAGGATCAATGTCCTGGATCTCTTCACTGGTGTAAATGTCCTTGACAAATGCTATTCCTCCTTCTTTCCTGCTTGGCCTATTTCTCTTAAAAAGGTTATACCCCTCTATTCCTACATTCCCATCATGAGACTCATCCCACCAGGTTTCAGTGCTGCCTATTATATAATATTTGGATTGTTGTGCTAGGAGTTCAAGTTCATCTTGCTTATTTCTCATGCTCTGTGCATTAGTGTAGAGACATCTAAGACCATGTGTTCCCTTTACTTGCTGCCTGTGCAAGTTTTTTTTTGCCTCCCAGAGATATCTGTGAACATGATCTCTCCTGTAGTTCTCTCCACCACCATCCCAAAAAAGAAATCAAAGCATCCAAGAGACCCAAATTTGTACTATAGTCACAATGAAGAAAAGTTTAACCTTCTTCCCCAACGAGCCAACTGAAATTTCTCCTGTATGTTACCTGTATGTTTTATCTATAGGGAAAATAACAAATTGGGGTGGATTAATAACTCAGTAGATTAATAATTACTTTAATTTAAAGCATGAGCACACGCACCCACAGAAAATATTCTTTTAATGAGACATTTGCATGACGTCAGAAAAATCCTACAAATCAATGTCTTGAGAAAAGGGCCAGGAAAAGCACAAATAAAAACAAACTGTTTAGCTGTGCTCTTTTGCTAATTGCAGCCAGTCCATTCATATTTTGCAGGTTATTTTGTCTAAACTGTGCCCCCACCCACCCAAAAAAACCCACATTCCAAGTAACCAAGAAGCTCTTTCACTTTAAGACTTCCTTTATTTGCCTCAAGTTATTTTATAGTCTGGATAAATACAAAGAGAAGCTCTTGGCATCAACAAAAGCATTTTCCTACACAGAGATAAAGCCCACATCCTCTTTGGAAATCCCCATGCATGTCAGAACATTTTCCCCTGAAGGAACAGTTTGGAAAAGTCTGCACGGAAACTTATCTGACTCCCTCTGAATACGAATCAGTACAATCAGCATACGCTTCTGCTGAGATTTTTTAATAGTGACAGGTTTACATTATTTATTTAGGTGCATGCCAAAGTCAGGAAACACCTGTCGGTGTTCAGTTGTTATCCTAAAGATCAAGAGTCCTTTTATGACTTGTGCCACATAACACAATAACTAGTGTCATGGTGATTCATTCACAAACCTTCCAGCATCTCCACTAGGGATTCTCAGGTTGCCACCTGTGAATTTCCCTGACATTCTCCAAGAATAATAAACCATCTAGAAGAAATGCTTTTAAGGACAAGCAAGCCTATCGAGGAAAAAAATCTTGGCAATTATCTCAGAATTTAATATTTATTTGCAACTAAACATTATACAGTACTGTAAACTAATCCTACATGTATTGCATACACTACTGACTGCCTCTCTTGATTCAGAAGATATGGATTAATGTAAGATATGAAGAGATCTGCACTGACACATATCACTGAAATATATAATTATAGGATATGCCTCAGGAAGATTAGCCAGAGTATTATAACTACCACATAATGCTTACCTATGAAAGTAAGGGATAATGTACATGTTTAAAATACCCCTCATTCCAGTAAAATAGAATGTGATCCAGCCAAACATGATTTGCAGGTGTTCAGGCTTTTAATGGGCCCCTTCCCAAAAACTTTTTTAAAACTCTGCAGAAAAAGGCATCATGGTTTTTTTTACTGCTTCCCTTCCATTACTGCAGAAATGCACATTATCACACATGTTGCCACCCATCTGCTTTGCATGCATTTGGGTGGCTGTGCATTTTTCAGCAGACAGAAGGTGAATAGATACAAACAAATGCAAAGTTGCACAGGAAAGTGACAATTCACTGTGGATGTGAATGTGTGAAAATAAACACCAATTCACAAAGTACACTTATGTGTAGACTAACCCTAAGATAGTGACATGCCTTTTTCAACAAATAGCCTTGATTTACATGTTTTATATCTTGACCATACATATAAATATTCATATGTATGGTCAAGATACAAAACATGTAAGTTAGGGCTATTTGTTGTCATAAGAGATTTTGGGAACTGCAGTCCAAAACAGCTGGAAGGCCAAAGGTTTCCCACCTATTCCAACAAAAGAATCACTATAGACAGAACATCCTGCTAAATAACAATAATGATGAGACAATGTTCCAAAAGACAAGTCACTTCAATAAGTCTCTGGGTTTAAAGGATGCACCTGGACATTTTCCATTTTTCTTTCCTTGGTGACATAAGCAACACAAGCTTAAAAATAAAGACAGGGTGGAGAAAGTGGCAAAGATTATCTCACCATAATCATCAAGGACTTCCTTGATCCTTAGAACTTGATCCTAAAAGCTGCTGAAGTACATGAGACAAACAATCCTCTGAAGCATTAAAACGCACAGAATTCATCAGGAAGAGCTGGAAAAAGCTTCCCCCACAGTCATATCCTGCGGATACAACTTCTCTACCTAACTGCAGTCCACGGGGGGCGGGGGGGGGGGTATGCTGAAGGATGGAAAGTCTCAAAGGATTTCCATTTGAGAGTGACCTTTGCTGTTTAATAAAAAACAATTATTTAAGTAAGGCCTGTATGCTAAAATTATCACAGAAGACCCTTTTATATCTTTACTATAGCAAGGACTGATACAGAAGATGCACTACATAATGACTGAACAATACTTCCTAACTTTACAGAGATAGATGTTCATACACCCAAATACAATAGGCCTTCTGTTTTCGTGGGGGATCTGTTCTGGAACCCACCCACCCTGAAAACGGAGGCTCACGCATGTCCAAGCCCCATAGGCTTGAATGGGGCACGTGCCCACAAGCATGCATTGGGCACACGCCCCATTTAAAACAATGGAGGTCACCCCTCCGTGAGTATTCAAAGAGATCCATGCGTTGGGAGGGGCGACTGTACAACACTTGTTTATCGCTACAATCCTTAACGCAAAACATAAGTTGCTCTTTCAAATTTTACAGCACGAATTTTAAACAAATTTCCCAACAGTTAAAGGTTTGGTACTGGTGATCTACTTGGTCACTAGGATCTTAAAGGTGTCATTCAGACATCATTTTTTGTAGTTGAACGACGCAAATAACTTTACTCATGCATCCTGGTTTTGTTATTCACACCATGAAATGGTAGCGATTTGCATTTCTTCACGTTTTTCATGGGAACTGGTGGCTGAGGCAGGGTGGGGGTCCTGGGCTCAGCCTCTGCAGTCTGAGGGGGAGGGAAACATACCACTTTCCTCCCGGGAAGCTACCAGAAGCCAGCCTGTAGCAACAGGTGTGAAGGGAAAGAGGAATAGGAGGAGTAGCTCCTTGTAAAGCCATCCGGGACAAGCCTCCCCTCCACCCAAGAAGTCGGTGATGTGAATGTATTCATGGTATGCTGAGTTTAAGACAGGTCTCTTCACACCGTTATTCATACTGCCGATGATGCAAATCATTTTTAAAAACTCGTGGGGAAAAGGTATTGATTATCCTGGATTAAGTGGGGGTTTTGGTAGCCTCTCCCAAAAAAACGATTTAGATGAATTTGGGGTGCATGTGAACAGAGATTCAACCTAGATTCATCCTGGATTATTTTCACCATGTGAGTAACCCAAAAAACCATTTTTCTGGAGCACTGTCTGTGGCAAAGCTGTTATCACATCTCCTAGCAAAAAAAAATTTGAATTCAATACCTACCACTTTCATTTAACATCCACTTTATTCTTTTTATAAGACTGTAAATAACACATGGGGTCCTATATCAACCTCTCAATACCAGTCATTGCTTTCTCTGATTAGCTGTCCATAAAGCAATATTTATATTTTCCATTTCAGCAGAGTGCTTCCATGATTTTCTTAGTTACTACTTTCTAGAAGGAAAATTTTCAAGGGGAGGGGGGTTATTACCACACTCTTGCCCATGGTACCCTTGCCCAAATAAACTTTTGGGTATCCATTTCCATCTTTCCATAAGGTACCAATTAAAGAACTCCAGAAATTAAGTTTGCCAAAATGAAAAGTGGAGATGTCTCCTGTGCCTTTAATTGCTAAAGACACACAATAACATTGAATCTTGAAAGCTAATCAAGGTTAGCACTGATTAGTACTTGGCTGGAGAATCACCAACAAATACCAGGTGCTGTAGGCTACATTTCAGAGGAAGGAACTGGCAAAACCACCTCCGAGTATTCCTTGCCTAAGAAAATCCTAGGAAATTCATGGGGTCAGCATCGGTTAACAGGCAACTTGAAGGCACACACATCAGCAATGCAGAGGACACAGTGATACAATGTGCTATGCCAGTGAAGAAAAGAGGGAGTCTTGAGTAGTTTCAGTTGAGGCAACAGAAGATACAGTGCGCCCGTGCCATCCTTATGCGGCTTTCAGCTTACACTGAAGCCGCACTGCAATAGAATAGATGCTATGCATGCCCATGGTATGCGTGCGCTGCTGCACCTCCATGCCCAAGCCCCATTATATTCAATGGGAATCGAGCATACACGTTATTCGCCTTACGTGGGGGGGTCCGGAACAGCAATGCTTCATTGTATTACAAAACTATCTCACCTATAGCTTTTGCCCTCACTTCCATTAAGCTGATGCCACGACTCTTCAGTATGCACACAAACGTCCCTGTGCATGATAGATTTCACCTATCAATTCAGTGTCCTGCTTTCATAACCAACAAAAATGTTCCTTCAATTAGTAGTAGGTATGTGACTTCCATTATTTGTGGTAGGGGAAGCTGGAGATGTGCTAGAAGAGGGTTTTGATCAACCAGTGACAAGAAAGCTGGCCTGTGGAACGGATTCTGCGAAGCAAATCTCCTTTTAGAAAAGAAAGTGGTTGTGGGATGAGCATCCTGCAACTGAAAGGGTTAACAGAAAGAAGCTGACCGTCCTCTTCCCCAGCCAATGTGCTGCTGTACAACTTCCCTCCCAAAAAATAAAAATAAAAAATGTCCTGGTCTAGATAAGGGCAAACTAAGCACCAATACGTTTGCCAGTGTCCCTTTTTCATCATCTGCTTTAGTTCAGTTTTATTGTTCATAATAGGGGAAATAAGGTTTCTAAAGGGAATAGTGGTCCTAGCTGAATATAGCACATCACTGCTGCAGAAGTGAAGCTCTATCATGGCATGAAGGGAAGCAGAGACAAGAAATGATGTGATGGAGAAGATGCTATCAACAGACAAGTCCCTGCTTTCTTTCTCACAGGATTCTGATCAGTAGATATTTTTATTCCTATGAAAGAAACCGATTTCCTAAATATCAAGATCAACCATTCTTCATTGATAATTTGTTAGCACTTACCCCAAAGAGGTAAACAGCTCTTTGTTACCACTGTCGGTAAGAGAATATTGGATTAGACTGACCGTGGTCTAACTCAGCAAACCATTTGGCTCCTGGCCTACAAAGGATGCAAACAGCTAAGTATCTGTTTACATGGTACAAATAATTAATATGCTGCTTTTCACAATGCAGGAAAAGGATTTTTGGAAGTCGAGATCTCTGAACACAGAACTGTGGTCCCTCTAAACTTTTACCATGTTGGCCTAGTGATGAAAAAGGGTAGGTACAATCCAATCAACATACAGTCCATCATGAGTGCTATGAGAAGACCACCACAGTAATAAGCTTAACAGTTTTATGAAAAATCCCAGATGGTTAGGGTGAACAGACATCCTCTTTTTACATGACATGTCCTACATTTCAACCTTCTGTCCCAGAGGATTTTTTCTATTTTGAGCATAACTAAGATGCCCATTGATTAACACCACATTTGCTGTTCCCCTTCAAGAAATACATCTACTTGGCAGCCTGTCTTCACTGTAAATAGAGAGATAGGATGGATTTCTTTACAGTTCTTTTTTCCTAGGAGAAGCAGTAGACAAACTTGCCTCCAGAGCTAAGGGTGCGTTTGTAGAGGGGAAAGGACAGCAAATGTTTTAGCCATCAGGCTGCTTGAAGGCACAACACAAATGATGAAGAGGTTTTTTCCCCTTAATTTCAGCACAGCATACAAATGAAAGGAATAATTTAAATGTAGATTCAGTCAAGGTTTTGTAGCTAGTAAAGAACAATTTTAAGCATTTGTTTTGGTCAAGAGTTTTGTAAGCAAGCCAAGAAGGCATTTTAACAAAGATTAATTCATCAGAAAAATATGGTTGGGTACACAATAAAATACAGTATATGTATAGACCTGTAAATAAACCATATGAAATGAATTTATGTTTATATTAATATTTGAAGCTTTTCTTTTGTAATGTCCCACATTTCCCCTGAAGGTCCTACATTTTGCGGTTCCTCACCCATCTGATCATCCTGCACACGGTAGGCCAGCCATATGCCCTGTAAAGTTCCTAAAGATAAACAAATATGTACATGCTCAGGCAGTATATGAAGGCACTCTGTGCCTGCTCAGAGCTTCTGTGATTTACAACTTCCTATTGGTTCCTAAAAAGATAGCCTATGGCCAAACAGGGAAATAGTGTCAAATTGTGGCAGGAGGTACAGCTAGGGGCTGTGCAGACCGACAGGAAAAGCTGGGTTGGGGACAGAGTCAGGGTGTGGCGTCCATATGATGCATGCCCTGGCTCTGCCTCCAGGGCAGCATGATGCCATGCGCCACACCACACAGTGTGTGGCATCTCAGCACTCCTCTGGTGCTGTGTCCGCACGACACAGCGCCGAAGGAGCACCATAAAGCTGCGGCACTGTGGCTATTGCACCCTTTGCAGCCTGCAAAGGCCACATCGGGGTCGCAGCATGCGGTTGCTGCAGTCCCAATCTGGCTGTAAAATGGACAGCTGGAGGCTGCCCCTTCTAATAGCATCACATGCACAGACTTCATCCTTAATCTATGCAAACTGAGGAATGAGAAACCTATTTTTTTAAAAAGAAGGGGGGGAAGCAAAGAGAACTGAAGTTTCCACTATGCTAATTCCAAACAGACAACGTAGAAAAACTGAAATAAAGTACTCAGGCACCAGAATGGAAAGCAGAGTCAAATATCCTTCCTTCCTTCCTTCCTTCCTTCCTTCCTTCCTTCCTTCCTCCCTCTCTCACGCACACACACACATTCAGATGGCCTAGGTCCAGGATGTCCTACCTTAAAGCAGTGGCACATTTGCTATGGGAGGAGGTGAAATCCATAAAGACACAGAAACACACAAGCAAAACTGTGCTCCTCCAATACCGCCACTCAAGAAGCAACTGCCAGGCATTGGACAAGTTTCGCCCTAAACAGAAGAGCAACAGCAGCAACTTCAGTCCAGATCAACTGGCAGCCACGCCACAGGTGGCTTGAGACCCTTGGCTGGGCTGGCAGCAGGCACTGGCTCTCTTTGATTGAAGCACAACAGGTCTAGCTGGGTTGTAGCACATCAGTGTGTACAGAAGGAAGTAATAAAGGATGGGCTGAAGGAGGACTTAGGAAACAGCGGCCAGCTGTTCCCGCCTGTTTAAGCTTATCTGCTTTCTTTGTGTGGCTGTTGGGCAGGTCTCATGTAACGCTCCAGTTTTACATGATTCACCTTCATCTATGCATGAATAATATGCTGGCATTCTCCTCCCCGTCTCTCTTCAGAAACACACATCCTGCGGCATTTTTAAAAAACACGTAAAGCACAAGAGTTAAGGCACAGGTCCACAGAAATCTCCTGGTGTGCAAAGGCGCCATTCCTTTGGCTTTGTTAGGGAATCCTTTGTTGTCTTCTGTGATCCCTTCAAGAGGCTATGTGGGAGACTTTTCCAACAAGTGTAGTGAGCAGCTAAATTCTGTATTGTGCTGTTAATGAAGCCTAAGCAACCTGTAGTTTGTCAAAGTACTTTTTCAATTTGCAGGCATAAGAAGAGGTTATCATACTAGGGAGAGGTTATTTCTCTGCTCTGTATTTACACACAACTTTAGCAGTAATATACTTATTGCTCAGAACATAAAGGAGGGTTTTTTAGAAAGAACTGCACAGTCAAAACTGCTGATTTCTGAATGACGATACCACTCCAGAAGACCATACTGCATTTTAAAAGCAATTTTAAAGCCTCAAGAGTTTGAGGGAGCCATTAGATGTGGGTAACTGGGAAATTTATCAGAAGATTTAATACACAAGGACTGCTTTCAATTCACATTTAGATTATGAATGTTCAGGTAGGGGTAATTTAAAAAATTATACTTGCATCAAAAATATCAAAACAGCAAGTAATCTAAAGGACACTACAGGGTATTACAATAGTACTGGATGCCTAAATACTCTAAAGGTGCCAAATCCAGTCTGATCCTGGAAGCTAAGCAGGGTCAGCCCTGCTTAGTACTTGGATGGGAGTACTAAGGAGTACACCAATGAATATCAGGTGCTGTAGGCTACGTTTCAGAGGAAGAAACTGGCAAAACCACCTCTGAGTTTTCATTGTCTAGGACAACCATATGAAAAATTCATGGCGTCAACAGGCGACTTGAAGGTGCACAAACAGACACACAGGAAGATTACTAAGCTTTTTAAAAAAAGAATATCAGTACTGTATAAAACTGATGAATAAAAGGTTACAACACATCAGATCAAACCATAGGCTAGAAAGCAGATTAAATATCACTGAAAGATAACTATAAAAGGATTTACACTTCACAAAAATACCAATAGGTACTGAGTAACACATTTAACAAGTAAATTCTTCTACAAGTAATTAGATTTCTCTAATAAGTTAAAGTTCAGGCTTTTGAAGACAAGGTGGAGAAAATCACAGCTAACCTTATCATTAGATAGAGAAGGTGTTTGATTCTGGGTTGTTCCCAGAAAGATGTCTGAGGGATTTTCTGTCTCGGGCGTCAAAGTAACTGGGTCAAGCCTTTGTATTATGCACATGGGAGTGGGATGAATTTGCATCTCTGCCTCAGACAGCGCAATGTCTTTGGCTGGCCCCAATTTCCAAATATGGACAGTTCAAACCAAAGAAACACAGAGCACACAGTGCCATGAAATATTGCTACAGCTAAATTAATGCCCCAGTGCTAAATACTCGAAGTCCTGTCCTGTACTCCACAGTCAGTATTATAGTTTTTTATAATAAACAATGATGTTTACTTTCCAAAACCAACATTATTCTTATTTCTTTTCCTACTTGAAAATATCTGACTCATTAAAAAGAAATGAATATACAGGTTCAAACATTTTACAGCATTTTGTACACTATCTCATTCAATTCATTATCAGCATAGTTTCAAAAAGCTGCAGTTTCATAGCAATGTGGCAGGGGGGGTTTAATGGGGGAAAAACAGCTTCAACACCATTTCTTTTTTAGAAAGAGTAGCTTAAATATCAGCCCAAAACCTTGTTACCAAGTTGAATAAGATTACAAAAGCACTTTTCTAACTTTCCATTTGCCACTCCAGTCCACTACATCTAACCCATACACAGCGAAAGGACATTCTTGAATAAAAGACAATCTTGGGTGGCGTACAAACCGCCAGAAGGAGGTGGCCAGGAGCCGCTTCTCTTTTTTGCATAGCCGCGCCACAGCAACCAAATTGTGTGGCACGGTTGCACGAAAAAAAACGAGCACTGAAAAGTGGCTCCTTTTTGCACCGCCATAAACAGCTGGTGGCAGTGCCAGCATGTCGCTGCCGCGCAGCTCCATCTGGATGCCACACAGCAGTGACGTCATAGCTGTGCGCACAGTCTACACGGTGCCGCACAGCTATAGCGTCATGGCGATGTGCTAGGGTTGCGAGGCCTGTGCATACGCTGCCCTGAGGCAACCATAGCGCGTTGCCATAACGCCACAAAGGGCCCGTCTGTACAGGGGCTTTCATACTTTTAAAAGAACAAATTGCCATGTGTTCCATATAGAAAAATGATATCACAAATCATTTTGTAAAACGATAAATTTGTGGAAAAACTTCTGTTTATTACTCAGTAACAAGTTAGCATGCAATAAAAATAGCTCTATATCTTCAGCAAGTTTATCCACTTCCTGACGATACAGTCGGCCCTTCTTATACATGGATTTTTTAATACACGGTTTCAAGCATACACGGTATGAAAATGTTCAAAAAAAGTATAAATTTCAAATATCAAACCTTAATTTTCCATTTTTTATAAGGGACACCATTTTGTTATGTCATTATATTTAATGGGACTTGAGCATCCACGGATTTTGTTATATATGGGGGATCTTGGAACCAAACCCCAGCGTATAACAAGGGTCCACAGTATTAACTTTTCTACCAAAATGTGTGGCCTTTGAATTTCTATTTATACAGCAGGACGAATATCTGATTGTAACATAAGCACTGGCTAAAACACACCATGAAACTTTCCAATTACATTTGCAAATAATAATAACAACAACAATCTTCTTGGATAAGTTAATTTTAAAAAACATACTAAAAGGACTTCTGCTTGCACTGTTGTGTCTGCAGAGCACATACCTTTATGCTCAGATAATTACCACCTTTTGTCGTAGGAGCTGCAGCCTGGTGATTCATAATGACACCTCCTCTGTTCAGATTCCAGTTCAAAAATACGAGTCCATAAAATAAACTGTGTCAAGACAATGCAGACTGTAACGCACGTCCATGCCCTTCTAATAACTTCTCTTGGCGCGTCTGCCAGATTCCCTTCACCCCTTTTAGCGTGTGAATTTCATGTACTCCCTGGATGTTCTCAGGAAGTTTTCTGCCCTGCCAGTTGCACACTTAACAGACCGTGAGAAAGAGACGAAAGAGTCCACTTCCAAACAGCCTGGACTGCTCTCCTATCGCTTTATTATGCATACTGATGTAACTTCCTCTGCCCAGGATTGGGGGGCTGTAGAGAAAGGGGGAAGGGAGGAGGCAAAAGAGAAAGAGAGGAGAGAGAGAAACACAAACAAAATTACCTCCAACACAAGAACAAAGCTGCTCTTCAGGGAGCTGAAGCATCCCCCCCTTCTGGTTTCATAGACAAAACACTCCGGCAAAGTCAGATGAAACTTGAAAACCTTTCCCTGTAGAAGGCGGGTAAATTTTCACAATATTTAGTGGCTTGTAACAGTAAATGCCCACTCACCAACTTAAAAAAAGAAAAAGATTAGAATGGGTTTTATAAAGGATTCGCCACAAGTACAAAAGTCAGGTAGCCTTCACAACTAACTTCCTCATCACTTCATTCTGAGAAACACAATGATGCTGCCTTTCAAACACATAGCAAAGGGGTACTTCTAAAAGGGCAGTGTGTCCTGCAAATTTTGAACAGGGTTTCTTCATGCCAATCAGAATCTAAGCAATCCTCTAACAGAATAGTAATAATTAGAACTATACTTTTCTAGTAGATCTTTTAAGTGACTAAAGGAAAAATAAGACTATACCGATTGCATGGACAATTGTCAAAGGTCAAAGGCCACATCTGCCCCTTGAGAGAGCCCAGAAGACCACCACCCCATTTCTGCTCCCACTGTATGTTCAACCTAATAAAACCTAATAAAAAAGTCTCCCCACCCACCCCCAAGAAAATTCATGTAGATTAGCTCAGATTAGCAATAAAATATTAACAGCTTGATCCAGGTATAGTTACACACAGCAAGCAATGACCTCCCTGGTCACATCAAAAGATTCATCCACTTAGTTCATGCGAGTAGCAGAGGAAATCAGAGAAATCCCCAGTTCAAACTATGTAGCCTGAGCCCATGCTTCCAGCTCCTGTGTCCCTGAAGTACAAAGCTACTGAATAGCCTTACTGAGCTATTTGAAAGAATTACAACTAGATAATGCATGTGAAGTGTGTTGAACACTAGAAAGCCTATAATAATTCCATCATGTAGAGTACAATACAGATATAGAGGTTGTGAGTGTCCTAGAAGACAAGAAAAGATCTGTCTGCCTATATTATCATTGATAACAATAAGAAGTGATAAAATAGCATGGATATCAATCATGAATCTCCCCCCTCATGCAGCTCTTCTCCCACTAGCCCTACCCACTTCATACCAATCTTCCCTAATACTCCATATAAGAAGTGAGGTGAACATTAGCCCTGCTTCTTCCTCTTATTTGTACCAACGTCTCCCACACAAAATATTTATATGTATTACTCTCTCCCACACCTTACTACTTTACTCAACATCTTAGTACATTCATACTGTTAACTCATTGTGCTTTATAGAAAAGTCTGCACTGTACTAATAGGTGTTCTGCTAATGTTTAAACGCACAAACCCATTAAACCATGGGCTAACTGAACAAGTGAGCCAGTGTGGTGCAGTGGTTTGACCACTAGGTTATGGCTCTGGAGAGCAGGGTTCAAATCCCCACTTGGCCATGAAAACCCATTGGGTGACCTTGGCCAAGTCACATTCTCTCAACCTCAGAGGATGGCAATGGCAAACCCTATCTGAAGAAACTTGCCTAAAAAAACCCTGTGGTAGGTTCATTTTAGGATTACCATAAGTTGGAAATGACTTGAAGGCAAATAATGCACATACATGCACAGACACACACATACAACTGAACTACAGCCTTGGGGCCATCATATCTCCTTGGTTAGGACTGTTGTGTTGTTTAATGTGATGTGACAGGTTTGACCTTGATTTTAGCCATGCCATCCATTTCTGACTCAGCCTTTTTTTAAAAGAAGGAGCAGGAGGAGGAGACGGCAGCCAGTGTTTCTTAGGCAATCTGATGTGAGGTCTGGCAATTATTTTACCCAATGTGCCAGGGAATGGTGCCATCTTTGTGCCCATTGGCTACAACTGCTCCTTTCTTTCCTGGAAACTTTCCAGGTTCCAATGGGCCAGGGACTGGCACCAGTCTAGTGACCACCACTTTCAGTAGCACTGCTCCAAGCCATGTATACCCCAAAGTATGAAGCTAAGTCTTCAAGAACTATCTAATTGTTTTATAAGAAATGAACCTGTTAATTCCATCACTGTTTTTAATGAGATCATAGCTATGATTGGCATTTGTAGGGTAGTGCTGCTAGTCATAAAGATAAGTGGACTAATTATTTCCTAGTTCATTCAAAGGAGTGGCTTTCAGGTTCGTTTTTAATTCATTTTTTGATCCTCCCCAATGAAGAAACAATTAGAATCATAGAGTTGGAAGAGACCACAAGGGCCATCCAGTCCAACACCTTGCCATGCAGGAAATCACAATCAAATCATACCCAACAGATGGCTATCCAGCCTCTGTTTAAAGACCTTCAAGGAAGGAGACTCCACCACAATCTCCAAGGGAGTATGTTCCACTGTCAAACAGCCCTTACTGTCAGGAAATAATTACTACCCATAGAAAATTACTATGACACTCAGTCCAACTCAAAAGGTAACAGTGAATGGGGGAATTGTTTGTTTTCCAGGACTTCTACTTATTTAAGATATTCTTCTGCCAATGCAAAAAAAAAAAAAATCACAATTAAAAGATGCCCCAAATATATAAGTCTGGGAGTTCATCTAGCCAAGTCTGTGGCAAAAAGATAATAGGTTAAATCAGCCTTTCAAAGGTCCCCAGTCTTGCGGGGTGGTCTTGAGGGGTGAGAGTGGGTGGCATAAAACACCCTGTGGTGTAATGCAGTAGCACTTTTTAAAAGAAACACAAGAAGAAAGGTAAAGCAAGTCTTAAAGTTGGTTGTAAAAGCAATGCATGGGGAGGGGGGACACATACTCCTGTATGTAGATGGGGGGATTTAGATTGCAACAACAGCCTGAAACAAAAGTGTTAATCACCCCAGTTGTGCCTACAATCAAGTTTGTGGCCCTCTATCCCATTCTCTTTTAAAACATACTCTGAAACCACATGTCTTGTTTTAAACTACCACCATGTTTGAAAATGTTGGAGCAGAAGGCACAATCTTTACTCCACCACATCTGGTCACCCTCACCTACCAGTGAGTTAGGTTTTGTAGCCAAAAATACATCCCATAAAACAGACTCCATGATTAAAGTCAATTTTCCAAACCCAATTCCAGTAGAACCTTATCTTCCATTTACTTGTATGCCTACAAACACACATTCATTTTGTCTCAACAGAGTACAGTAGCTTCCTTTCCCTGTGTCTACAATTTGCTGTTTCTGTCCCTGGGTGGGAACTATGGGCACAACAGGTTAAACTGTAGAAACAGCACATGTTCTGAAATTCTGTGTCTGACTTTTGTTTCACACAGACCCCCGTGTCTACCTTCCGAGGGGCAAAAGTGCATGATGATTAAATATTAATGATCCACCTTTAGTTCACTCCAGCTCAATATCCTAAAGTAGATATGCTGCTAGGTCACAAGGAGTCCTAAAATATGCAATATATACGGGTAAGGCTCTTCAGCTGTAGTCAGAAAGAACTTGTTTCTGATTAGAGATTTTCCACAAGGAGGTCAGGGGGGACCCCTCTTGTTAGTCTCCAAATTAGGCCATTCTTCCAGATGCCCAAAATGAGCCTATAATTACCAAACCCAGTCTTCCAACCTCACTTCATCATAACACTAAATCACACCCCTGTGATCCTCCCCTCTTTCCCCATCCCTCCTAACCCCACATCTTTCTGCCCCATTTTTCCTTATCCGTAATCTTAAAGCACACTGGACAATCAAGAATAATAACTAGAAAAAAGGAACACAGAAGGCAGTTGGATATCAATGGCCATAAAGGAAGATTGATGGAGAATAAGGAGACCATGGAGAAACTTAAGAACTTCTTTTCATTCATCTTCACTGCGGATGATGTAGGGCAAATATTTGTGCCTAAACTAATGCTCCTAGAAGGAAATCATGAAGGTAAATGCCAATACAGGTTGAGCCTCCGTTATCAGAAATTCTGAAATCTGAAATACAGTATTCCAAAATTGTCCACATGGGTAGCTGAAATAGTGACTCCTTTGCTTTCTGGTGGTTCAGTGTACACAAACTTTGTTTCAAGCACAAAATTATTAAAAATTAAAACTATTATGTATAAAATTACCTTCAGGCTATGTGCATAACATGTATATAAAGCATGAACAAATTGCATATTTAGACTCGGGTTGCATCTCCAAGAATATGCAAATATTCCAGACTCCCAAAACTCCGAAATGCAAAACACATTTTGGGTAAGAGAAACTCAAACAGTATCAAGTAAGGAAGTTCTAGACCTTATTGATAATTTACAAATGGTATGCATCTGAGAGTTCTTCAAGAATTAAAATACCAAATTACAGATTTTCTGTCTAAAATATACATGTCCCTCAGAACAATCTTTGTACCAAGACTGGAGAATGAGTAATGTATCCTATTATAGAAAAACACTTTAATAAGTATAAATAGCAGGTGTCCAAACATTACACAGTAGCAAAAACAGAACTGTCTTCATTAGTGCCAACTAGCACTGATATAACTACTAAGATAGTTTGATTAGTAGATCATTATGCTGGGATGCATTTGTTTTGATAGCTTAAAGATAGGTTTCATTAACAAAGTGTGAAAGAAGAAAGGAAGAAATGACCAGATCATCCTCAAAAACTTGCTGAAACTGGAATACATGCATATGTATATACACTCATCCCTCCATATTTGCAGCTTTGATATTTGCAGCTTTAATATATTCACTCTATGAATATCTAGAGCCTCCAGTGCAACTCTATGGTCAACTTTAAGTTGCACTGAAAGACCTAGAGATTCCTAGAGAGAATATTCCACTAGGCCTTTGTAGCTTCTCCATTACAGTTCTATAGTCAGTGTCTGTCAGATGTTGACCGCAGAGTTGCGCTGGAGGACCTAGAGATTCCTAGAGAGGTGTCCTCTCAGGTAAAAACATTGTGGTTTTGTTTTTGCGTTTTTTCCATATTCACAGGGGTCTTGTGCCCCTAACCCTAGCAAATATGGAGGAACAAGTGTATATACACATAGAAGAGTGGTGTATAAATACTCTAAATAAAAGAAAAGAAATATGTGTGTATCCCTACAAAAAATCAGATTAATGAATCCCTTGCACAGTCTATAGCAGTATCTTTCAAATAACTAGCACAAATACCTTTATGAGTAAATGTCATAGTAAATGAAACTGTCTGATTAAAAATATTAATTGTAAGCCGCCCTGAGAGCCATTAGGGCTGAAGGTCACAAGGAGTCCTAAAATATATAAATACCTAAATAAATAAATAAATAAATAAATAAGGATCACAGTCTGGCAGTAATCAGCATATTTTCACATAAGAGCTTTCACTTTGGAAGAAAGCCAAAATCTGTCCCAAGAATCTCTTCCTGGGGTTTGATAAAGCAGGCCATCAATAGTGTGAAATAACACTTACTACTTCCACGCCACAAATGCAGAGCCTTACATATCTGCCATCCAAAACAGACCTTGGCATAGTTTGGAAACAGAGCAAAGGAAAGGATTTGCTATTATGTGATTTGCTTTCAATGATGATACCAATGGGAAAAACTGGAAGATCTAACTGAAACTAAATCCTGATAATTCTCCAGTTTATCGATCCAGCCTTTCAGCTTGGTTTTTTTTTTACTCCAGGTATGATTTGAAAAGAAACCAATTTAATTTTTTTTTTACAAATTAATAAATCTTGAGATAGCTTAGTCCAACCTCCTTTCTTCCATTGCTCAACTAAACAAGCTTAGGAACAGGGTCTTCTGATATATCCAAGACTATTATAAAACAAAAGGCTGCTTTCTGAGTCCTAGCTTTTAAAGATACCACACCTATCTCTGTCTTGAGGAACAAGTACAGCAAAATCTTGTTTTGACAGACCTCCAGGTCATTCAGGTTATTGTGATTTATACCACCCCCCACATCTTAATAGCATATTGTGTTTAAGCAACTTCTTTCCTTAAAAAAAACCAAACCCTTACAATGTTGGAATTACCAGCCTCCCTTCCTAGAACACAACATTTTAAAAATAAAGATAGCATGGGCTGACTGTTCTCTTGGTGTGTTGAGTCTTCCAAGTTGCACCGTTACTTATTCACATCAACATCACATTACAAAGAAAACCCACTATTTTTTTTCTCAGCTCAAATAATCTCACACTTATAAGAAATCCTCATATAATTGCAATATTGGTAGTAAAGCTGTGCGTTCACATGTAACCTGCCCAAATAACATCCCTGTTTCCTGGAAAGGCCATGGGCACTGAGTAGAACCACTTTCTAGATATGCTGCTCTTAATCCCTTGATTTCCCTTGGAACTCATTCCAGGAATACCCAACACAAATATGAATGGTCTTGTTCCAGACATAAGTTTAACTTAACTTAAAGAACCTTTCTGATCTGAGAAAAGGAGGCTAAGGAAAGCTTAGGAGAAATTGGCGATTCCCCTTTCAATATCAAGAGCCACTTTGTACAATTTCCACGACTGGACAGGTTGGAGTCATAGTTTCCCCTTTCAGATTTATCTTGGAATATTGCTGGGTGTCAGAATAAGATTGCAGACCTGGAATTCTTTTCATCATTCTACGTTTTTTGTCTTGAGGAACCCTCAAGAATTACCAGCTATTTCAATCTTTTTGTTACAAGGGTTTCGTTCTTTCTTGCTCCCTGCAACAAAACTTTACAAGAAGGGAAGAGCTAGGAGTGCCATAGTCATATCAGTTTAAGTGAGACTGGATGTTGTGTCTGAAATAATTTATCAGTCTAAAAGCAATTTAATTTTGTCTGTATTGTTAAGAAGTAACTGGAAGCCAGAGATTGATGTTTTAGTTTGTTTAAATGTACACTGTACACCTGATAAATCTGGGAGCTCAACATTCTTTTGGGAAGAATTGGAAGAGGCTCTGCCCCTTTATGAGACACATAAAGCCAATCACAGTGGAGTTTGATGATTTTAATGCTTGTATTGATTCTGGGCTTAATGAATCATAGAATCATAGAATCGTAGAGTTAGAAGAGACCACAAGGGCCATCCAGTCCAACTCCCTGCCATGCAGGAAATCACAATCAAAACATACCCAACAGATGGCCATCCAGCCTCTGCTTGAAGACCTCCAAGGAAGGAGACTCCACTACACTCCGAGGAAGGAGTTTGTTCCACTGTCGAACAGCCCTTACTGTCAGGAAGTTCCTCCTAATGTTGAGGTGGAATCACTTTTCCTGCAGTTTGCATCCATTGCTCCGAGTCCTAGTCTCTGGAGCAGCAGAAAACAAGCTTGCTCCCTACTCAATATGACATCCCTTCAAATATTTAAACAGGGCTATCATAAAAAAGAAATTCTTTTTGACCTGGATTGCAATGATGTTACCTTACCTACCTGATCACTTTTCTTTTGACAAAGTGGTAAACGAAGAAGGTAGATGTTATTTGGGTTTACTTTCTGCACTCAAACTACATACTACACTGGCTTTCTGCAATGCATGGCAGCTAGGTAATAACAATGAAACGAATGTTCTAATGTGTCTTCATTGCAAACAGAAACTTTTACAGTATAGGCAAGAAAATATAAAATTCTTGTTCTAAGTATTACATCAAAATGTCAACATTCCAGTAATCCTTCACTAAGAATTTAAACTCTAAATGACTCTTTGTTGCTATTAACAGAGGTGAGAGAGCTAACCTTCAGCTCCCAGGTCACCGAACATGCATGGGCTTAGAATATGCCCTTAGCAGCTTTATCTCCTGGCCATTTCTTTAACAAAGGATAGCTAAGTTTGGACACTAAATGGAGAAACTGGTGCTTTATCTCAATGTTTTGTCACCATATACTTAGCATTTAAAGAATAAAAAAAATACAAATTCAAACTGTATAAATTCAAGACGATGGCAATGAATTAAAAGTTAACTTTAAAAGGACTTAGAAAAGTTACTATTTTTGACCTACATTTAAAAGAACTGAAAACTGAAATCTGGGAATAGAATTTTTTTAAAAATCTTTTTCAAACAGTGAAAATGTAATTAAATCTTACAAGCCACTGGAGCTTTTTTCAGAAATAGATATCAAGTATTTCCAATACCTAGCCCTTTTAAGTATAGCTGCAAGTACAAATAAAATCAACAGCAATTTTAGCAACAAAGAAAGCAAAGTGAGGAAAGATGCTGAAACAGGAGAATTCAGTGTAACCATCAACATTATTTTGTTTTTTCAACCTTACTGGGTGTGGGAGAGGTGGCTTCATTACTGAGTGAACACTGTTGATGGAAGTATTTAGGAATTGCAGAGGTTATGGAGGTCCAGAAAACATTTCAACCACTGCAAGTATAGCTTAGCATAGTGCTACTTAAAGGAGTGGTTTGTGTATCAATGCTGATCCACAAGCTGTTGGTTGTCAACCTATAGTGAGTTTCCAAGAGAACTGGAAGAGGTAACTAGGCAATAAGCTATTTTAGATTTGATCCTAACCTGGTTAACAGGGTAGAAGTGGCAGGATCCTAAGGTGGGAGTGACCATGTTCTACTGAAGTTTTTTATACAGCAGGGAAGCCAAGCACAGTCAGACATGTGATGTAGTAGTCTGAGTGTTGAACTATGACTCTGGTGACCAGAGTTTGAATCCCTACTCGGCGGGATTCAAACTCCAGTCATTATAGTCCAGCACTCAAACTACACCACATTGGCTCTCAATACAGAACCCACAGGATTGGAAACTTTTCTTCTGGATCACATGGCAAAATCTACTAGTTGTGACTTGGTTTTGGGACAGAAGCAGCCATGTTCACTTGGTCCTGAGGTAGATGGGAGGCAAGGAGCAACCTCTGGCCACAATCGAGCTGCGATCAGCCTGGGACTGTGGTGACCGCACAGCCTGCTCTCTTCCAGCAGTGTTGAGCTGCCTTTTGTGGCTTTGGAGTGACTTCTGGCCACTTTGGAATCATGCGTCATCTGAACACCTTGCCCTCAAAGCCGCCAGAAGCCGCTTCTTTTGGCTCATCTGCTTCGAGCCTTGGTAGATGACTTACTAAATAAGGGTTGTACTTCCCTCTCAGTACTGCTGGGGTTCTCAACAGCATTTGGTAACATAAACCATAGTATCCTTCTGGGCCATTTGGCTAATATTAAGCTTGGAAGCATCCAGCACTATAATTGCAATGCTAGTACAAAATGGTGCAGCCAAACCAAACATGCTCCAATTTACCTCAGATTTAACTAGCACTGCTTTGGAGATTGACCCAGTTTTCAGGGTTGGGGGG
>NC_056527.1:73885910-73895351 GCF_019175285.1 Sceloporus undulatus | reverse complement strand
GAAAGTGAAAGGATTTGCTGTCAAGAATTTATTTAATGAGGAGGAAAAAGGGGAAGAAGGATATATTATTGCATTTATAAATAAATAATAGATTTGAAAAGGGCTGTCAGATCTTTTTAAAATAATCTGTTAACCAATTCTAATAAATATATGTTGACATTTATGTTCTATTTAATCAAGATACTAATTTAATTTTTATTAGTTAAAAATAGCTAAATAATTTTATTGCTGGAAAATCACTTAGATCTATTGTTTGATTCATAAAACTGTGTGGATTATTAGCAATAACCCCATCACCACTGATCATCTTTCCTGCAATAACCTGTTATGATTAAAACCCAATTTGCTGCTATAACTATAATTATCTGTGCTGGCTGTGTGCCGTAATAAATGAACGGGGGGAAAAAACTATAATTATCACTAATTAAAGAGTTTTGATTTAATTTCCGCCCCAAAATGCTAAACCGAACAGAGATAATTAGAATTTGAGATTTTCTGATTTATGTCACATTTCCCAATCAAATCATAACTTTAAAAAATGACCACAGATTAGCTTTTGATTGAAACAAATCTTTTTAAATTCATATTTTTTTATTGTCATGGAATGGCCAGGATGGCTATTCATTTGCTGTTCTTTTTCCGAATGCTTTGCAACTGGCAAAGTAATTTAATATGATAATAAAGAGCTGTCAGTCTAATTGTTGGTGCTTTGTACCAGTGATGTTGACTGGACCACACACAGAGATGAAGAGCCATTAGTTAAAAAAATGCTGTCAAAGGCTGAAAGTTTGGCCATTAACTTCCAAATGAATGTGTCTCGTAAAGAATATTTTAGAAGTCCTGAAGAATGAGGGAAGGGGGGCATGGCCTTGAAAAAAGATAAAACAGAAAACTAGAGTAAGTCCATCTGCCTTGGTCCAGGCCTCGGAGGTTGAGAGGAACTGCTGGACCTCTTACCCTTTCCCTCCACCGCTCCCTTCTCCTTCTGTGTTATGTCTTTTTAGATTGTAAGCCTGAGGGCAGGGAACCGTCTAACTAAAAAAATTGCATGTAAAGCGCTGTGTAAATTTACAGCGCTTCATAAATAAAGGTTAATAATAATAATAATAATAATAAGGAGAAAAACTTTGCAAAAACTCTGCTCCTAACTCACCATTATGTCATTGTAACAGTGGCATCAGACATGATGTAGGGCTTTATGTAACTTACAAACCATCAAACTAAACACAGACCATCAACCCAGCATTGTAACCTGGCAAGTGCATGACAATCAGTCCTTCCTTCCCCTCTCTGATCTCTCATCAAGCAGTAAAAACAGAACGGTTATTAAGCCCACAACAGGCCACCTATGTAGCTGCTGCTGTTTCCACTATGAAATAATTAGAAAAGAGTCTGGCAGCAACAGCAAGAAAAGAAGTGGCTAGTAGCAGCATGCCCCTCTTCCAGGTGTGGCTAAGTACAGCCACAGTCTAGAACAGCTGTAGGCACACTCTGGGATGGGGGTCCAATCCAAGCCCCAGACCCACACTGGCCATATCATCTCCACAAAATGTAACTGTAGTGATCCAAAAGTCTACTTCTGGTTCCATAAAACTCTGGGAGGGCGTTAGAGAAAGCAAATCATTTTTTTAATTACTAAAATATCTGCACATATGTGCATGTGTGCACGCCTTCAAGTCACCAGCAACATATGGTGACCCCATGAATTTCATAGGATTTTCTTAGGCAAGGAATAGTCAAAGGTGATTTTGCCAGTTCTTTTCTCTAAAACATACTTTTCAGCAATTGTTATTTCTTGGCAGTCTCCCATTCAAGTACTAACCAGGGCTGACTCTGCTTCACTTCCAAGAGCAAACAGGATCTGGTGCCTTTATAGAATTTAGGCTTCTGTCCATCATCCAAAGCTCTTAGGACAGCTTAGAGTAAAATCAACTTTACAACAATAAATAAAGTTTTAAAAGATATATAATATATTAAATAGTTTCCCAATTTAAAAACAGATAATTTCAAAATGGTTACAACAAATAAAATAAAATCATAATACATGTTACAGATGAATTGCCAACAGACTTCCAGGAGCAGCAATACACACAGAGGTCCAAAACACACTGCAGAAATAATCCAGTTTGGGATCACTTTAACTGCCCTCCCTGCCTCAATGCTAGGGAATTCTGGGAACTGTAGTTTTGTGACATATTTAGCCTTCCCCATCAGAGAGCTCTGATGCTACAATAAACTACAATCCCTATGATTCCTTAGCACTGAGCCAGGGCAGTTAAAGCGGTCTCAAACTGGATTATTGCTGCACTGTATCTTGGACCACACACAAAAAACACACACAGAAAGAAAAACAGATAGACATACAGTTATTTTCAGGAAGGGGGCTGTGGCAGGCTACTAAAACGGCCCTGGAACTGTATGCAGTCCACAGGCCACATGGTTTCTCCCCTCCCATGCTCTGGAAGCTCTCAAGAAAGGTGGCTAGTAGTAGCCAATGCTCTTTCTGCATCATATCATGCTAGAGTCTACTATTTCACAGTGGAAGCAGCAACAGCAGTATCTTGTAGTGCTCTGCAGAACAGGATCCTTGTTCAAATGTTGAAAAGTTGGGGTGGGGAGGCTTTTCCCTTAAAAGAAAAAACATGTAAAGACAGTATTTGTTATGCCAGGAAACCCACAACCAATGACTTGAGACCCCTTATTTTATTAAACAACAATACTGTTGACTCTCCAAATGTTAATGAAAGTTACCCTAATACATTACTTTCAAACTCTGATTTCAGTAGATTAAGGATTATATCAAATAGGTTTAAAACCTTGTTTCCTTTGTTTGTATAGATATCCTTCATTATTATCTTAGTAAATCACTTGTTTGCATTTCAAATCTCCCTTGGCCACATTTGTACTACAGGAATATTGCAGCAGAGTACTACTGGTGAATCTTTGTGCAAGAGAAGGGAGTCAAAGCAGGCAGGGAAGGCTTTAGTTAAAAATTTCTGGCAATTGAACAACATTCGTTTCTTAAAAAGCATGTATGTAAAGTTGCCCTTAGGTTTGAGATTCTTGGTTTATCTTTCTTGACTGTTCTGCTCCTTGATATATATATTGATTCTATTATCTGCCAGTGTTTCACTCACTGTCCTTAGATCTCATTCCACCCTCACTGCTGTACTTCATCTGAAAAATGGGTAGGGATTTCTGCATAAGACAAACTAGGAAAATGTATCAGTATTAACAACTGTTCAGCTCTTGCCATGATAATGCTACACATATTTGTGTGCTATGTCTTGGGAGCCTCAACATGAAAGAATCACAGAATCGTAGAGTTGGAATGCCCCTTAATTATTAGTTGCTCATATATCTAGTCCTTGTTCAATGCTTTTGGCACACCACACTAGTTCACATGATTGTACATTGAGACCATGAAATGGTTTCAGATCAATTATTGATACTGGTAAAAGGTAAACGTTTCGTCTTTACATGAATATCTAGTCATAACAGACTATATGGGGCAGTGCTCATCTCCATTACTAAGCCGAGGGAGGCAGTGTTGTCAAAGATGACTCTGTGGTCATGTGGCCAGCATGATTGAACAGAACGGTGTTACCTTCCCACCAAAGTGGTACCTTTTTATCTACTTGCATTTGCATGCTTTCAAACTGCTAAGTTGGCAGAAGCTCAAACTAGTGACAGAAGTTCACTCTGTCCCACAGCGCTTGGACCTCGAACTGCCAACCTTTCAATAGTCAGAACTGGCATCTTAACCACTAAGTCACCACATCACTTAATGGATGCTGGAACAACCTCTGTTTTGAATCAGAACTCCACCCATGACAGTGCTTGTGTTCAGAAAAGCTTTGCTCCTTCTTTGAGATGTAATTTTAATAAAATGTCCTTTAACATCAAAATAGGAATGCATAAAGTGTGAAATCAAACCAGGAGATAATTCTGTAATGATAAGGATTGTTTATGATACCTACATCATAGAAAGCACTGTGCATTTCACAATGATTATGCTTTGCAACTATTCATCTGCACTTTTAAATTTTTAAATTAATAGTTACACACGCTAACTTCTCAGCGTTTGCATTTTCAAAGCTCAGATTTCACAAAGGATGAGAGTAAAGAACACAAAAATATTTGGTTGATCTATGAAAGCTCTTTTTATCCTTGACTTCACGGATGCATGCCTTCTCACACTCCCCTGAGTAAACTGTACTTGTAAAGAATTTCTTGACTCTAGGCAAATACATCAACAGCTGTTGAACCAAAGACCTGTCTTTAATGCTATTTCACCATGTCATTCAGCCTTATCAGTTCAGACCGGAATCTAACTTCACTGGTGTGTAAATACAAGCTCTTAAAAATAAAAGGAACGTATTATCATGAACACAACAAAACAGAAATAAAAAGACAATGGAAACAATAAACAGACTACATAAAAGAGATGACATAAAAGGATGACAGAGTCATTTCAAAAATAACCATATAAAGACAAACCTCCAATTTTAGAAAATGAAGTGGAAACAGCACTCAGAGCATTTGGGAAAAATAAATCTCCAGAAACAGATGGCATATCAACAGAGCTGCTTCATTTTACAGACACAGAATGAACTCTAGTTCTAAATAAAATCTGTTAAAAATCTGTGAAACTAAACAATGGCCAAGAGACTGGAAATGTTCAATATACATTGTCCATGAAAGGGTCATCAAGGATCGTGGGACCATTGCATTAATTTCCCATGCAAGTAAAATGATGCTCAAAATTATACAATAAAGGCTCTTACCATATATGGTTGCATTTTGTAGAGGGGCTGGATATAAATAAATTTTATATCATTTATATGGAGTGAAAAATGCCAGATGTCCAAGCTGGGTTCAGAAAAGGAAGAGGCACTAGAGATCATATTGCAAACCGACGCTGGATAATAGAGTGAACCAAAGAATTTCAAAAGAAAATCAGCCTGTGCTTTATAGACTACCAAAAAAGTCTTTAATTTGTATAGATCATGAAAAGCTACTGGCTGCTCTTAAAGAAACTGGTGTGCCACAACATTTGATTATCCTGATGCACAACCTGCACTCTGAACAAGAAGCTACTGTTACGGGCAGAATACGGAAAAATGGAATGGTTTCCAAATGCAAGGTGGTCAAGTAAGGCTGCATTTAATCACCCTATTTGTTTAACTTGTATGGCAAAAATATCCTATGTAAAATAGGTTTATATTCAGAGTAAGAAGGCATGAAAAACAGGGGAAGGAACATTAACAGTCTAAGATATGCAGATGGCACCATGCAACTAGCAGAAAAAAGCAAAGACTCAGAATTCCATAAGACCTAGACAAGATCTGGAGTCCCCAGGAATGAGAGGGCAGGGAGGGGTGTTTAGGAACACACAACAGATGAAAGGGAGATTCTGGTATTCTTTGATCCATTAACCAGCAACACGAGAACAAACTATTTTCAGGAAGCCACATCAGGGGTGTGAAACTGATCAGAGGTGATGGGCTAGTTAACTACTCCGTTTCATGGGGCAGGTGATGTCAGGGAGTGTGGCCACGTAGGTTACATCCACATTGCAGAAATAATCCAAGTTGACACCACTTTAACTCCCACGGCTCAGTGCTACAGAATTCTGGGAATTGTAGTTTGTTGTAGCACCAGAACCCTCTGACAGAGAAGGCTAAATATCTCACAGAAGTACAAAACCCAAAATTCCACAGTAATGAGCCATGGTACATCTTTCAGGGGTCAGTTAGTTTTGAAGTGTGAAAGCGACAAATATGCTCACTAAAAGTAAGTTTCATTGAGTTCAAAACTCTCTGAGAAGACTCCTTTTGTCATATTTCCGTGATATCCATTACCTCAGCTAATCAACTGGAATTTGTGAAGGCAGTTCAATTCAGAAGTTTCTTGTTCTAGTCTGGAAGTAGTAATTTCCTTGTTCAAGGAATGTGATCTGTAAATCCCTGTACATTCAGGAAGGTTCAAGTGTTCTGCAACTGGTTTTTGGGTGCTGACACTTCCAATTTCAGATTTATGTTTATCTATCTCAGCGATGTCCAAACTCTGGACCTCCAGGTATTTTGGACTTCAGCTCCCAGAAGCCTCAGCCACCTTGGCCAATGGTGTGGGATGCTGAGAGCCAGAGTTTTGACATCACTGATCTTCTTGCATAGACACTGTCTTGTTTGCCCAACGTAGAGTATAGAGGGGAATTGCTGGCATAGGATGGCATCTATCACATTGGAGGAAGAGCACCTCTGATGCTTTGGCTGATGTCATTGCCCCTTGTAATATTGCTCCCTGGATAGATGTGGGAAAGAGTTGGCCACTGGGCCTGTGCACAATCTTACTCCTACACAACCTTACTCCTTCAGCCAAGCCTTTGACTCAAGGGCCAACCAACCTGACATTTCTGACTGCTTTGGACATGGCTGTGCTGTCCTCATCAATGCATCAGAAGTTAACTTAACCATCTTTTGGTTGACAATACAAAATAGGAAACAGTTTTCAAAGTTCTGCAACACCTGTTTGTTGAATTTGTATGAATTAGCAAGACCTGCCTCCATGTCAGCCCTTAACATAGTTCTTCTCTAGTGCTTCACTGCAATACAAAAATAGTACGAGCTTTAATCAAATGGTGAGGGTTCCTCAGGCTATGTAACCATGTTCTCAAAGAATCATAGAGTTGGAAGAGACCACAAGGGCCATCCAGTCCAAGCCCCTGTCATGCAGGAAATCTCAATCAAAGCATCCCCGACAGATGGCCATCAAGCCTCTGTTAAAAAAACCTCCAGGGAAGAGCTTATTCTGATGTTTCGCCAGAATAAACTCTTCCTGAACACAGCCACATAGCCTGAAAAAACCACAAAAAACTATGGAAGCCTTCCACTTCACAAATGGAGAAGTTGCTTGCAGAAAATCTTTTTCACCTTAACAGGGTTCACTGCTGGGGTTTTACAGACACAATTTTATACAAATGAACTAGGAACTTCATAGTGTTCAACTTGGTGTTTCCATTTGGATATGGAAAGTGAAGGGCATGTAAAAGGATGCAAAGCCTCCATCAACTCTATTTAGTAGCAGACTTGGAGAATATACACTTTTAGGAAATGGTACGTCTAGATCAGTAGTTTCTAAACTTTCATCTTCCAGGTGTTTGGGACCTCTGGAGGACCACAGTTTGGGAACCAGTGGTCTAGATGAAAGAAGTGCAAAGATCTACAGCAAAGAAGAGCTATATGCCTTATTTTGAAAGGGTGGCTTTTAAGAAACTCCAACTCTTTTTGACTCTCTGAGAAACAAAAGGAGGCATCTCATTTTTCACATGCTGCAAGCCTTGAATTCCAAGAGGGACACAAGGTGGATGCCTATCCCTTCATGCTCCAGCACCACACTCCTTTGGGACTGGCACAACCTTGATTTAGAGGAAGGCTCTCTATGAAGTTTATGACACGAAGATTGGGAGATTACCCTGTGAATATCCTGGGAAATTTGCATAATTATGGGAAACCATTTTGCACGACATCACAGAAAACCCACCATTAAAGTGGTCTCAAAGAAGTATTAACTCACATCTTTTTAACTTTTGGGATTTCAGCAACAATGCATTTCCACTATCACTTTATTTGTGCATTTGCATGATAATCATTTGCGTAATTACTCACCATTTCCCCTTTATTTGTGGGATGCTTTAAATGCACTTTAATCTCTCTTTAATGCCGAAATTAGCTCCAGTGTGATAAACTCTTCGGAAAGGAGATAAGGATGGAAGGATGGATGGATGGATGGATGGATGGATGGATGGATGGATGGATGGGCTGATACACACGCATGCCAGGCAATGAAAATACAATTTCTCTCTTTAGGAAGAGGTTCTTCTAAGAAGTGGTCAGGGGAAGCGCAAAGCCAAGCCTATTAGGGTCTAGCTTTAAATTAGGAGAGCTGTCTTTGTGTAGCTATGCTTCCCTTAGAACTGAGACTGACTCCAAAAACAACACAAGTAGCTTGTGGTTCAAAACAAAAGTTTACTAATGGCTTTAATCCATCTATCTATCTATCTATCTATCTATACACATAAAAGCTAAATCCTAATCTAGTTTGCAGTGGTCCCCAAACTGTGCACTTTAAGGGATTTTTGGACTTTGGCTCCCAGAATCCCAGACTATTGGCCAACATGGCCAGGGCTTCTGGGAGATGAAGTCCAAAATCTCTTAAAGGGCACAGTTTGGGGACCACTGGACTAGTGAATGGTTCATGTAGAGAAAAAGTCTCTAGGAAGATGGAAAGCAGACAGTTCAGATGCAAATCTTTAAGAGAATGCATCTGTTAGTCCCAAAGGGGGACCTAAATCACATGGTTAGTTTGAATAAGAGGCAGAGGAGAGCTTGCATGCAGGAAATCCCTATCTATTTAAAGAAAGGGAAAGAGAAGAATGCAAACATCTTCCAACAGAAGCAACCCATCCCTATCTGTTATGCTTCCTGCCCCCAGGTGACCAGGAGAAATATAACCCGGTTTGCCAGGGTTCCATGCTATGGAATTCTGGGAACTGTAGTTTATTGTGGGGCCCAACAAACTACAGTTCCCAGAATTCCATAGCATGGAGCCCTGACAACTCAAGCGGGTTATATTTCTCCAACCCTCAGTAAAGAACAGACTTTTGGGGGGGCTTTTGTATTCCCCCTTGCTCCCCTCAGTCCAATTTACCTTGGCTGCCAAGGCAGGGGAGCTCTGGAGTGGAGAAAGCCCCCTTCTCCATCGCTTTTGGCGGCTCTGCTCCTGAGGAAGCGAGAGGGCTCCCTCTGCGTCCTCCTCCTCGGCTGGAGACCCAGCAAATGAATGAAAGCAGCGAGGAACGCAGATAGCAGCTCTGGCCCCGCCCCCTGAAGGCCCCGGCCCCGCGAAGGCCCCGCCCCCTAAAGGCCCCGCCCATCTATGGAAGTGAATGAGTTCCACTCCTGAAGGAAGAACACAGTTGGCCAGAGGCCTAGTTGTAAACACTTCAGGAAATGCATCCTCCGTGTTGAAGTAATCATGTTTTTGACACCACTTTTAACTGTCCTGGTTCAATGCCCAGGAATTCTGGGAACTGTAGTTGTGTGAGACATTGAGCCTTCTCTCTATTAGAGAGGTCTGGTGCCACAACAGTTCCCAGAATTCTATAGCATGGAGGCGTGGTAGCTTAAAGAGGTCTCAAACCAACTCTAGTTCATCAACAAACAATTCCCACAATTCCATGGCATAGAGCCAGGGCAGTTAAAGTGGTCTCAAACTGACTCAAGTGCCCCAACAAACAATTCCCAGACTTCCATAGCGTGGAGACAGGGCGGTTAAAGTGGCCTCAAGCCAACTGTAGTGCTCCAACAAAGTCCAGTTCCCAGAATTCCATAGCATGGAGCTGGGGCAGTTAAAGTGGTCCCAACCCGACTCAAGTGT
>NC_056527.1:73874299-73885810 GCF_019175285.1 Sceloporus undulatus | reverse complement strand
AAACTACTGTATCATATGCACATCACAAATGGATATATATATATATAGAGAGAGAGAGAGAGAGAGAGAGTTTTACGTGGTTGACTCAGTAAAATGTGAATTTTTTAAGAATTTTTTTAAAATGTAGACATTTAAAAATTAAAAACTGGGGGCCCCCCCTTTCCCCCCCCCCCCCCCCACTAAGCCTCACCCCATCTGTTCAGCATTTTAAAGGGACACAGGTGAATACCACAGACTGTTTCTGTCCAAAGGCAGATGTTGGAGGAGCAGTGGTGTCACCCCTGCTTAGGGTGCACCCTGGTGTTGTCCACATACCTCACATCCCCCTAATGATGTGACTGCCATAAAACATAAAATATTTTCCAGTTACTCCTTGTTCCAAGGAATAGTTCTTTCTGAGTTGTACTCAGGCTTGCATCCTTCTGAGGTCGCTAAAATGAGTACCCAGACTGTTGGGGGCAAATTAGCTTACTTGCTAATTAGCTTACTTGTTGTTAACCGCTATGATCTTTGGAATAGCGGTATATAAATAAAACAAATTATTATTGTTATTATATGTAGTCAATAAAATATACCAATTTCTATTCCAATTCTAGTGCTATTATTTAATAAATACTCAAGCCCTGAGGAATATTATGTTTATTTAGGATGAGAATATAAGTCAGTGGAAGTTCAGAAGAGATAACTGGGTTCAAAAAGTTTTGAGAACTGTTTTTTTTTAACTGATACTGACACATTTCTACCCAGTGAAACCTTAGCTTCTGTTTCAGTAGTAGGGGGTACATTGTTATTAAACTAGATTTGCTCATATATAGATACTTTACTGTAGTTACCTCATTAACTCTTCTGTAAGGGAGAAGCTTCTTGTGCCGCCTTAGCTGCTTCTCACTGTCTTATCCCAAGTCAATCAGTGTCTCTCTGTAAGATCACTTCCAAATAAATTGTGCTGGTGGGGTTGGCCCAGCTGTGCAGCCAGTGCTCTTTCTTTTTAAAGTGTGCAATTCTGAGAAGACAGCACATCCCATTTCATTTGAAAATGAGCCTATCAAGATGTCTCTGTGAAGATTGTTGTATGTCTTTGATAGTAGTTATGCTTCTAATATAAGAGGTGAAGAAAGTACAGAATCTGCAAACACACCCCATCAGTTCCACAAAGCCCACTCCTAACCCCCTAAAATGTGTTGTGAATTTTATTTCCATCATAGTTTGGGACTAATATTTGCATAAGAATCACTCCCCAAACCTCCCAAACACATGCCCAAAAACACACAAAAAGCACTCCTCAAAGTCCTCAGGTTCCCCACCCCCTTAAATACTTCTTTCATGCTGTTCTCCCACCAAAATGGTGATAGAAAGTGTCACTCCTGGTCACCATTTCAGAGGAGAAAAGGTGGGAAACAGTAAATATTTTGGCATGCAAGCATGTTTGGGGATGGGAAATTGGCCTTTGCTAAGTTGCCCTCCCTTATTTGAATAGATAAATGAAAATAACTTCTGTAGTATTATAAAATGTTTAATGCTGCTTTAAAACGTTGCTAATATTGGTTATCTTGGTTAACCAAGATTGAAGTAACAAGTGATTATAATCTAACATATCTGATGTATCATTTTAATGCTATATTGTCATATTGTTTTTAAAATGTTTAATAACATTTAAAAAAACATTGCTAATATTTTCTGAATGTGACTTACAAGCTTTTGCTCTTATTTCATACTTGTATTGTTTAGGTTAGGATAGATGAATATGATTTTTCTAAACCAATCGAAGGACAACAGAAGAAAACATTTGAACAACATTGGAGAAAGCACACCCTCTCTTATGTAGATGCCAAGACTGGGAAGGTATGGGAGCCTTTAAAATTTATCGATCCTATTGTTAGTAGGGAGAGGTTTGATTTACAGTAGAATGTAGATGGAAGACTTCATTTGTTTTACACTTTTGGGATTTACCGGCGATGCTCACAGCATTCTTGGCCTCACTTCACATAAATTAATGAATCATCTTGAATGTGTGGTTGGTGGGCATCTGCTAAGTGGAGAATTTGGAAGTTGCTGCTCTGGTTTATCCACTGAAATGTGCTTGACCACAAGAAAACTGAACTGGAAATCCTGGGGAAGAAATGTTAATACTTTACTGATTTTCTGAATTGGTTGTGCTTGCAACCATCTGGCTCAAATTCATTTTCCATAAATCCCTTTCTAGTGGATACAACAGAACATGTTCAGAGCCTTCTTATAAAAGTTAAAATTCTAGCCATTCTACTTTTGGGCCATGGAGAAGAGGGAAGAAGCATTTGCCTTTCCTTGCTCAGATGCCTCGATTATAGAGGAGTCTGGCATGCCAAACTGGCACTAGTTGTTAGAGAGGGAATTGTATATGCTAGGGGTACACTGGGAAAAGCCTCTTCATTGTAAGGTGTGGATGTGTAAGCAAAAGCCAGATCATAGTTAATGGCCATCCTCTCTGAGAGATTATGCAAACTATAGTCCAAACAAGTAATTTTCCTAATGTTGTTAAATGCTCGCTACAAAGTTGCTTTGCATTGTGAGCCTAAGACATATGTTGTTGTGTGCCTTCAAGTCATTTCTAACTTCCAGTGACCCTATCATAGGGTTTTCTTGGCAAGATTTGTTCAAAAGAGGGTTGTCTTTGCCTTCCTCTAAGACTGAGAGTGTGTGACTTGCCCAGTCACCCAGTGGGCTTCCATGGCTAAGGGAAGATTTGAACCCTGATCTCCAGAGTGATAGTCCAACAAACATATTTGGATTAAAATTGATTAGTGGGTAACCTATAGTGCTTTCAGATGTTGCTGGACTCTACTATCTATCAGTCCTAGGCAGCATGACTAATGATAAAAGACAATAGGAACTGTACTTCAGAAATATCAGGAAGGTCACAGATTTGTTACCCTTTTGAATGTTACTCTTTCACTCTAGTCTTAAGGAATCTGACCATTTCATAGCAAGAATTTATGCAGCTTTGACTTGCAGAAAACTTGATTTGATCTTGAAGGAGTTATTCTTCCATAGTCTTAATCTCTATCCTCCACTTAAATACTTGTTAAAATAAATATTTAAACATGTCAGCATGTAGTAATGTCTTATTTAGGTTGTTATGAGATGCATGAGAGAATAAGTGGACAAAATAATAGCATTACTTTTACTTCAGAATGCAGCCAGCTTTTTAACTGAGACTTTCTCTTTTCCTTTTTAAGGTTACGCTGGAATATAGACCTGTAATTGACAAAACCCTGAATGAAGAAGACTGTGCCACAGTTCCACCTGCTATTCGCTCCTATTAGTGAATTTAATTCTGCTTTCTACCTGCTGTTTGCTCCTATCCGTATTCCACTAGCTATTCACTCATATCAGTGAATTTAGTTCAACTTTCGATGTTGTTTGGAAGTTTCTTGGTGTAAGTGTGAGAGTACTTTACCAGATAGTTGTTGATCTATGGCTGCAGCAGTTTTCATTGCAACAATCAGGAAGCTTTGCATTCTGGTCAATGGCTTCATTTTTTATTGGGCATGGCTATATAAAGCTCATTCTGAAAAGTATATTTGCAGTTTCTCAATTTCCATGACTATCTGGAGCTCGAAAGAGATTAAATTGTGTCAGTACAAATGCTAATCTGCCAAATGCATCCTGATTTCATACTTCATGGACATATATGCTTAATACTGCAGGTCAGAATTCTCCAGCCTGGTTCCCTACAGTGTATAAGCCCTAAGCAACATGACTAATGTTCAAATGTAAGAGAAATTGTGATCTAAAACATGTGTAGGACATCAGATTGGGGAAGGCTGCTTTAAATTATCCCTGTGTACAATGTATTAAGAATGTAGCATGATAGGCAGGAAAAAAGATCTCTTCTATCATCAGGGAAATAGTATGTTAAAATCTCCCTGAAAACTTCTGAACATGTTTTTGATATACAAAATAATGCTACTGGGATTAGGATTGTGGAATATGCAGAGTAAACCTTTTTAGCAAAGTTTGAGTTCCACATAGCACAAAAAAAGGTGATTTGGGCGGGAGACATACTGGTAAAAAGTAGCGTGGTGGCGGCGGCGGCAGTAGGGTTAGGGAGTGCACACCATTCATACGTTCCCTAACCCTAGTACGTACTAGGGTTAGCCTAGTACGTATTGGGAGCAAAAAATGGCAGTGCCCTGTCTACATGGGCACCACCATATTGACATAATGGACGCTTAGCGTCTGCACATCCCACATTGCAGCGTCACAATCGTGCTGCAGAAAGAACCTGCTTTTTGCTGGTTCTTTTTGTTCTGCGATGGACCCGCACGGTTTGGCTGCTGCGGCTCCCTCATGGAGCAAACCAGGGCAGTGGGAGACTGCCCTTTTTGGGCGGTCTGTATCTCACTTTGGTTTAATAATCATTTGTTAAATAACCATTTTAACTCCAAACCATGCTGTATATAACACACACACAAAATTAGTAAGAGAACAGTCTTCCCTGTTTCATATTTCAGTTTATATGCTTAAATATTCAAACATCTTTTATCCTAATTTATTTAGTTCATTGAAGAAATTTTGACTTCCAGTAAATTTCTTACCATTTTTGTATCTGGAGATAATACTTGTGAAACAATACAGAGCTTTTGTCATGTATTTTTACCAGGAGCTGGAAATTGTGTAGCCCTCTAGAAGTTGCTCAATGCCGTTCCTAGCAGTGCTATTGAAAGTAATGCTGAGAGTTACAGCTCAATAATGATCCAGGAGGCCACACAGTTGTCACCTGGGATTTCTGTTTATGCAGATATATTCTGGTCTATAAATGGGTCAGCTATCTGGCAAATTACTCCTGCCAAACATTTTATTTACAAATTGAGGGTTATGTTAACCTGTCCTTGTTTAATTTTGAGTTGCTAAATCTGAGAAAGAAGAGAGGCTATGCTATTCAGTGTGTGTGTTTCAGGGTTTGGGAACACAATTATGTGCAGAAAAATGCTATCGCACCTTTTATATCATAGGAGGAAATTGTGCATCCCTTCTGATGTTGCTGGATTTCAAATCCATGGAGCCCTATCCAGTATAGCAATGGTAGGGACTGTTGCAAGTCCTCATTCTGTAACATCTAGAAATACACACTCCTGCTTTGCACATTAAAAATTTAAGGCCACTTTTGCATTGTGAGTTTATTGCTGGTTATTGTTTGAGGTTTGCATAGTCTACCTTTCCTTGGTATATACAGTAATGAAGCATTATCCAATCCATATTTACATATGTACCTTTTAGGAGGGTAAAACTATGTATCAGCTATTCTTTGTAAAAAAAAAAGGGGGATATAAATAGAAAATGCTTGAATCAGCTGCTATTACTGGGTCGAAACCTCATTTTCTTTCTTTTTCTAGGTCAAGTATTCAGCTTTTTTTTAAAAAAACTGTGTAAAATGTATGAAGAGAGCCTGCATGGTGTAATGGTTTGAATGTTGGTCTACAGCTCTGGAGACCAGGGTTTCAATCTCCATTCAGCCATGGAAACCCACTGGGTGTCCTTGGGCAGGTCACACTCTCCCAGCCTCAGAGAAGGGCAAGGACAAATGCCCTCTGAACCAATCTTAACAAGAAAACCCCATGATAAGTTTACCTTGCTTAGGGTCACCCCAAAGAGATACTGGAAAGCACACAGCAACAACAAAGTGCATGGAACGCTGCTCATCTTAAAAACAGCTTTTCAGTTACAATAGGCAGAAGGACATCGGCTCTTATTAGGTCTCATTTGGACTGTGGGTGACTGTGAGTCACCCAGTTTCCAAATGGTGTTAGCTGATATGATGGCATCCCCCATAAAATCAAGTGACACTACAGATGAAGACAGGGTTAGGTGGGCAACTTTCAGATCAGGGTTGGAGAATGTGTGGTGTTCCAGATGTTGATTTTTGCTTCTGTGATTTCCAGCATATGAGAGATTAATTGTGGTTCAACAAGATACACAGCTTCTATTCCTTGGCTATAATTTATTTTAAAGTCATTTATTAATATATTTTATTTACTCCAGCAGAGTGCTGCAACTTGGCTTTCTCCTGTATGATGGTGACACATCAGTATGGCAAGTTATTTACAAAGGTTGAAGGAACAACAGAAACTTCTTGGTATTTTGTTTTGAGTATCTAAAGTACATCCATTAAATCAATGCAATTTAAATGACTACCATCCTATTATTTCACTGGGTCAGTTTTACCCAAAATGTGTGGAGCTAGTGGCGCCTCCACTGACAGCAGCAGTCTATCTTTATTCAGTTTGAGAAACATTCGACTTGGCTATGAGAGAAGGGCTAACATACTATAATTTGCAGGATCCAGAAGCAGCTATATTGGTAGTAACTGATAGAGACCCCAGGCTTGTGAACGTATATGAACTTTGATTGGAAGAAATACAAAGAGCACATAGACACAGATAATTCATCCAAGCAAAAATACAGCTAACCAAATGGAGGAGCAAAATAGAATAGAAGACATAAAGATTCAAAAGAGGGTGTGCAGTTACCTATCCTGAAGGAAGAACACAAAAAGCAGGGAATTGGAACCAGTGCAAACCACAAGGCTTAGAGAAGCAGGTCCTGGAAGTGGGCAGCACAGACAAAGGTTTTACTTTATACACTTAATCCATGAGAATTCTATGGGAATCCAAAAGTTTGTTAACCTCTAATGGAACCTGAAAATGTTAAGTGGAGAGTCGGTTTAGAGATTCAGGGGAATGGAAAGGTTTGTTCGTGATCAGTGATGTTTCATGGACTTTACAACACCTGGACAAGATCTAGTTCCCCCCAAAATGTGAGGACAGGCAGGGGGTGTTGAGGAACATATACAAGACGAACAGAAGGGTTGGCTCTTGTTTGAGCTTGTAGAACTCATCTTTTGGCTGTTGGTATCCATCAGAAATGCAGAATGGGGAGGTGGTATGCAGCAGTGTTCTGTCTTACAAGCTCCTTCCCCACGGCTGGATCTATGTGCCATTCACACTTCTAAGTCTGGCACTATGTATGTTATCACAGACTACATCTGCTCATGCTGGTGCCTTAATATTGCATCACATTGTATCTGGATTGATAACTGCATTGGGGCTGCTCAGAGCATTGCATCAGCTTCTAGTGTAAGTAACTATGGATCTCAGGATCTCTCAAAGAGATGAAATGTTACTTATGGCTTACCTTCCTCCGGTAACAAACAATGGAGGCTTAGTATTTGCCTTTCAGTAGACTGTACTTTTGACAATCAAAATGCTTCTGAGTATACATTGGCATTATTCTCTAGTGTTGTGGATTCTCTTACACATTTATTCATATTATATACTTTATGGATAAAACTTAGCTTAATGGTTTACTCCATTAACCACTGTATGTTCACAATGTGATCCCTGGTGCCTTTTCTTTTCCTGAATGCCCCTTGGACCACTGGGATTTCTTGCTCCGTACATGACCAGCTCTGCATTTCAGTTTCTAGTTGGTAGAAAAAGCAGTAGTCTTTAAGATTGTTCCTCCTCCCTCCCATGAGGAGAGAAATAACTTGAAGAATAAGCCAACCACGCTGAATTCCAAATCTAAAGAACTGAATCTAAAGATTGCAAGGGAAAGTTCAGTTGTTGTTTTTTAATATTATCATTTCAGACAGTAACAACCACATATAACATTAAAATCACAAAAGGGAACAGTCCATACACTAATGTACATACACTACTATGTAACCCAACACATGACAAAACAAAACTGGTGTGATCTCAAAACTTACAGATTATCATCTACAGTTTAACTCCCTAGACAGATGTAGTCAATTTAACAAAGTAAACAATGTTTCCCTCTGTTTTTTCTTGGTCAAGTCTCTAACTTGAAATAATAAAATTATAACAGAGCATCCATTATTTTTTTTCATAGAAAAGCAACATGATTTATCTAGTATCTGTATACTTATTAAATCAATAAAGTGTATTGAATTCTCTACATCAGATTTATACCTGTTTTCATACCATAAATTCTGGAACAATTCCAGTCTTCCTCTACATTCTGTTTTATGTTCAGGTTTTTTATTTCATATTCTTCAAATTCAGATTCATTCAGCCAGGTGTCACCCATCCTATATCTGTGCATTTCATTTTTCCGCCCTAAGTGCAATACCTTACATTTCTCCATGTTGAATTTCATTTTGTTAGCTTTGGCCCAGCTTTCCAATCTATCAGGGTCATTTTTAATTTTGATTCTGTCCTCAGTGGTATTAATTACTCCTCCTAATTTGGTGTCATCTGCAAATTTGATAAATATGTCTTCTATTCCTTCATCCAAGTCTGATAAAGATGTTGAACAGCACTGGGTCCAGGACAGAACCCTGTGGTACCCACTGGTCACTTCTCTCCAGGATGAAGAGCACAAAGTGTTAATGAAGTATTTGAGATGGAATAGTGAGGTGGTTGCTTGATTTAAATTAGTATGACTTTCACCATCTTATTAACGTCTCAGGAGGGATGGGAGGAAGCTTAGCACCACAACAAATGTCAGTAGTTTTTTGTGGGTTTTTCGGGCTATGTGGCCATGTTCTAGCAGAGTTTCTTCCTGACGTTTTGCCACAGATGCAAAAAACTATGGATGCCAGCCATGAAAGCCTTCGACTTCACAAATGTCAGTAGTTTGTCCAAATGGCTTTAGCAGGGTCTTTTAAAAAATGTTGCTTATATCTCAGTTTTGGGAGCAATTAGCAAATGGGGGGTGGCGTATTCCTGTTGTTTACTGTAAGGCATGACTTGACAGATTGATTCTAACCAAATCGGATATATCAGAAGCCACCTGAGTACCTGAAATGGGAGGAAAAGAGTCTCCATTCTTGCTACTGCCTCACCACTTTAGGCTTGCTACTGCCTCACCACTTTAGGCAGAGCAAAGCAGCCGCCTCAATCATCAGAGCACCCTCTTAGGCCAATTCCTACCCCCTCCTGAGGGGCATCTACCACTATCCAATTTCCAAGTGCCTTCTAAGGGGGCATTCTCACTGGCTTAAACTCCGGGTTACAAATCGAATTCAAGGCTGGTGCCATCCAGCCATGGAGGGAGAGATGCAGGCCCAGCTCCATTAGGCCTGGCCTGAACTAAGATGCAGAGCCTTCCCTCCAGTCCTGTGCCTTGGTCCAGGCCTCAGAGGGAGAGGGGAACTGCTGGACCTGATCCCCTTCCCCACCGCCATTTCCTTCTCCTTTTGTGTCCTGTCTTTTTAGATTGTTAGTCTGAGGGCAGGGAACTGTCTAATTAAAATAATAATAATAAATAATAATAATAACTGTAAGCCGCTCTGAGAGCCTTTAGGGCTGAAGGGCGGGGAATAAATACAGTAAATAAATAAATAAATATGGTGAAGGGGAATATAATGGCTTGAACAACTCTGACTTTAATGCTCAGTTGTGTATCTTTACTCTAGGTTCTTGTCTAGTTCTCTCACATCTGCCCTTCCCAATCCTAGTCTTCTTATTTCTTGGCTGCAGTTTCCATTCTGATCAGTGTTTGATCCAAAGTACATGAACTCCTTATTTCAATTTCCTCATTTTCTAGGTTGAACTTATATAGATCCTCCATGGTCATTATTTTTGTTTTCTTTATGTTCAGCAGTAAGTCTGCCTTTGCACTTTCTTCCTTGACCTTCCTTAGTTCCAAGACTATGATATTTTCTGTTAGACATCTGCATATCTGAGATTGTTGATGTTCCTTCCTCCTATCTTCACAACTCCTTCTTCCAGGTCTAAACCTGCGCTTCATACGATATTTTCTGTATATAAGTCTGACAAGGAGAGTGATAGAAGGCAGCCTTGTCTGACCCCTTTGCCAATTGGGAACCATTTTGTTTCTCCATGTTCTGTCCAGACAACAGCCTCTTGTCCTGAATACAGATCGCTCATCAGGATTATCAGATGAGTTGGTACACCCATGTCTTTAAAGGCATTCTATAGCCTTTCATGATCTATGCAGTCAAAGGCTTTGCTATAGACCATAAAGCACATGCTGATCTTCTTTTGGAATTCCCTGGTGACCTCCATTAGCATCCTTTGTTTGCAATGTGGTCCCTAGTGCCTCTTCCTTTCCTGGACTCCTAGGATTTCTTCCTCCATTTCTGCCCAGCTCTGCATTTCTGTTTGTAGAAAAGGCTGCAATCCTTAGGGGTGTTTTTGTGGGTTTTTCGGACTATGAGGCCGTGTTCGAGAAGAGTTTACTCCTGACCTTTCACCAACATCTTCAGAGAATGGAAGAGAGCGGGGTATATATATATATATATATATATATATATATATAAAACGCTGCTTGAGAGGAAGTGATATCCATGTTGATCTGTGTGTTGGTCTGTTCCTAAATGCAAAGGCCTACAGGGTTTCTATTTACTTAATGACCCACTGTCTGTTGCTGCAAAGCAATTGCAGAAAAGATAAGAGATGATTCATCACTGATGGAAGATATATATAATGATAGATATGAATAACTCCATATATATATATATATATACACACACACACACACATACATACATACATATATATATATATATATATATATGGAGTTATTCATTGATAGAAGAATACTAGTCACTGCGGCCATTCTGGGCTTCGGAAGTCCTTCTTTTAAGTTTACAGCTGTTATTTGTTCCTGGTTTGTGTGTGTTTACATGTATTTTACAGTTATGTGTTTATATGTTTTTTTAATACAATAAACATTAAGGAAAGAAAGGTCTGGAATCTATAAAGCTGAGGGAAGCAGGGTGCGATTTTTGACAACCACCAGGGGGCGCTCTGGAAAGGGGGCAGGCTGCTACTGCGGCTGCGCAGTTTGGTCGTAACCACTTGAGCCAGAGTTTCACCCTTAACGCTCCTTCCGCCTTTTCCCGTTCACTCTGATTGGCCTGGGAGGGAGGGGGCGTGGCGTCGTCTGGACTTGTCAGGGTGGCTGCTCCGCTCTCTCCCCCTCTTCTCTCCCATTGGCTGCCACCGCCTCTCCACAACCAGGCCCGCCTCCTCTTTCTCCGCCTCCTCCCTCGTGCCCGCCCCTTGCTTTCCCTGCAGCGCTTTTCCTGCGCGCTCTGATTGGGCTGAGATATGGGGGCGTGGCCACTCCGCTCCATCTCCGTCCTTCTCATTGGCTGCCCCCGCTCCGCTCCTAGGCCCCTCCTCCTCCTCTTTCACTAGTTGCCGACCTTCACCAGCAGCCATGCTCCGCTCCTTGCTTTCTCTGCAGCGCTTATCCTGCGCGAGGGTCTGTCACGCGCGCCTCCCGCAACGCAGAATGGTGAGAACCCGGATGTAGAGGGAGGGAGGGGGGACAGAGGGGAGGGCCTCTGAGGGAGAGAGTTCTCTCTCTTTCTTAAAGGGCACCTTGAGGAGGAGGAGGAGGATAGGAAAGGCCTCGTTTAGGAAACACCTCTGTGGCTGCATCCACACTGGGGAAATAACCCGGTTTGGCCCCGCTTTAAATGTTTCTTGGCTCAAGACTATGGAATTCTGGGAGTTGTAGTTTGTTGTGGGCCCA
>NC_056527.1:73863994-73874274 GCF_019175285.1 Sceloporus undulatus | reverse complement strand
CAAAATTGTTATAACAAATATAAATAGTACAAGATACAATCTCTATTATTACTCGCTCAGAACACATATCACATATATTCCAGGGTAAGGCAGAGGATGATAACAGCCAGCATGAGAACTTTATTCTCTCGGGGGGGAAAGCTTGACGAAAGAGAACGGTTTTGGTCTCTTTTGAATGTATCCAGGGGGGTTCGTGAGATGGACTCCTCGGGAAGACTGTTCCAAATCCAGGGCTGCTATTGAAAAGGGCCATCTGGGATGTGGAACATATTTGGAGGATGGATACTACCACAATTCTCCCAGATGTTCTGAGTGTGCAGGGCGGATCATATGGGGAGAGTGCGGTCCCTCAAGTAACTCGGGCCCAAGCCATGTAGGGCTTATAGGTAATAACCAACACCTTGTACTGTGCTCAGATGTCCCACAATGCATGCCCGGCTCTGCTTCCAGGGAGCCGTGACACCACGGCCACTCTACACAGCGCGCGGTGTCACGGCACTCTAGAGCGCTGCCAAGCTACAGCAACATGACTGTGGTGCCCTAGAAAGGCCAGATCAGTTGCTGTGGCCCCGATCCGTGAAACAGGGGCGGCTGCACAGCCCCTGAGGGCCCATTATAGTGCTGTTATTCCGCTTTAGCTGCCATGGTTCCATCCTAGATAATCTTGGGTTTTGCAGTTTGGTGAGGCACAGGAGTGCTCTGGTTGAGAATTCTACATGCTGCCCCTCCCTAAACGGCAAATCCCAGGATTCCATAGAACCGAACCATCCAGTTAAAGCAGCACGATAGTGCTAAATTCTATAGTGTAAATGGGCTCATAAGTGAGACTCCACAGAGGGCATTGCATAATGTTACACCACAACTGAAAAGGCCATTTTTTGTGCCCCAACTCATTTGGTAAGTGCACTTAGAGGAGAATCTCAAATAATGATTTCAGATGGATAGATAAATGTGTGAGCAGGTGCAATGTTGCCCCAAACCATTTGGAGCCTTAAAGGTCAAAGCCAGAATTTTAAGCTAGGTTTCAAAATGGAGTGGCAGCCAGTGTAGATGGCAACATCCTGACACAATAATCCAAGAATCCCCTTGGTGGCCTACGGTGGCATACCCGAGTTGTGTGTTGTGTGTGCCTTCAAGTCTTTTCAACCTTATGATGACCCTAAAGCAACCCTTTTGTGGGGTTTTCTTGGCAAGTTGTTTCAGGGGAGGTTTGCCTTTGCCTTTCCTTACCCTACCCTACCCAGGAATTATGCTAATCAGGGGACCCTTGTTATACGCTGGGTTTTGGTTCCAAGATCCCCATGGATAACAAAATCCATGTATGCTCAAGTCCCATTAAATATAATGACATATCAAAATGGTGTCCCTTATAAAAAATGGAAAATCAAGGTTTGATATTTGAAATTTATAATCGCAGTGTTCAGATAGGGCTATTCGGAAAGATACCATGGTTGATCGCATCAACATTTCTGGGGTCCCACAAAATCAACAAGGTCATTTGACCTGTATTTAATACATCTTCTGGATCAGGCAGCTTGATTCTGCCTCCTTTAAACTGCACTTTCCCATCTCAGAGGAAACTATAATCTCTAGATCTAGCTGGGTATGCCTTTTCCCCAGATACATTTTAAGTCAACAGTGCACAACTTCGGGCTTCAGCAACTGGAACTATCCCAGGATGACCAATAGCGTTCCTGGCATTTCCTGTAGTCAGTGCAGACCAGAGACTGGCAAAGGTATCACAGTGTATAGTGAAGGATTTCTTTGAGCTAAATGGCAGGACCCCTCACTGTCAAAAAGGATCGGTTGGCCAGCGCTGTGAAGTGCAATCGAGGTATAAAAACACCCAAAATTGATTAAATGAACATACATCTATTCTTTTTTTACAAGGAATGTCTGTTTATGACTAAGAACGGCTTCATACTACCATTGGCATCTAAAGTGTTCAGAAAATTATTGACCAGGCTGTGGTGGTGGATGGATAAAAGACTGTCAGAGACACTGCAACTGGCCTGTAATTGTAAGTTAATTTATTAGAATGTAACCCACATAAACTCTTCCTGAAAATATGTGTTTAGGATCATGTTGCTCTTGTTTCTGTTCAATGGTTTCTCGGAACCGATTAACATTTTTCTATACATTCTCATGGCTTAAAAGCATCTGGAAGAAGTTGAACATTATGATGCATCTTAAGGCAGTCCCATCTGCCCGGGCTTTCTATTTTCTCTTTTTAGCCCTCCCACCCCACCCCCAAATAAAATTAAATCTAGCTCTCTAGCTTCAAGTTCATAGCTTGATTGATCAGGACGTGTCTATTTGGTTGTTTTTTGTGGAAGTCAAAAGTAGCTTTTACCATTGACTTGGTGGATCTACTGCTAGTGGAGATTAAAAAGAAGATTCAGCTTCTGTTTGCAAGGCCAGTTCAAGATGCTGGCTTTCACCTGTGAAAGAGTACTAGAAGGATTGCTCTCTTCACATACTCCTTCTCAGGCTTTAAGACCTTCAGAGACCTTTCTCTGAAGGCTTCGGTAATGAGTGAGGAGCAGTAGTTAGCAACTTTCCTGGGTAGGTTTCAGCTGTACAACGCCTGCTGCAGAAAAACTTACTTGGTACCGCCGACTTGGTAGAGTTTTCAGCATCCAGGCAAACATCTTCTGGTTGTCACAGGCCATGAAAGTCCACGCTAGATAATGTTTGTTGTCAAGTGCCTTGAGAGTCATTTCTGACCTACGATGACCTAAGGTGATGCTATCATGGGAAGATAGCTACTTTTAAATCTCAGGGTTGTTTTCATATGATTAATACTACTACTTGTTAATTGTCAAATTTAAAGAGTTTATTCCTGTTAGGAATGTTCCTGCCAAATGTGTTATAGAGTATATTAATGTACTGCAAACAAGCAGCCAAGCAAGGAAACAATTCTCTATAGCAAGCATCCCCATCCGTACATAAACTGTTTCACGCTGCCAAAGGTTGTGCTGATAGCAAACAGTTCCAAAATCACATAAGAATTGGAGACTCAGAAAGGTAACCGATAGTCTCAGGTTAAAGACTGTCAAAAGTCTGTTGCGCATCATCCAGTCTCTTTACTTTTCAAAGCCAAGAAATGTGATCTCCCCAACCATTAAACGTGCATAGTAAAATGAGAGCTGTCTCTTCTGGTCTTACTGAATGCAGAGTAACATGTCAGCCTCTACTAATAATGTGGAGCCCTCCAGTGTTTCATATTTGCTTCCCAGCGGCTGGCTCGGGTGCTCAGCCTCTCTGATTCTTGTGAGAACAAATTGGGTGTTAGGAGGCTGGATAGGAGCATGATACTTAAGAAGTACATGCAGAGAGCAAGAGGATCTCACACCATTGAGAGTGGGCAGCATATTGCAGTGTACCCAACACACATAACAACAACCATACCCATCTAAGGACAAACAGAAAGAAAAGGGGGGCTCTATTGCTTGTGGAGAGGCCCTCCACATGTGCAGGAGACAAGGGATTATGTACCAAACACTGTTCTTGTTCCTGTTGTGTTCAAAATACGCAAGTTGAGCTTGCTGAGATTGGTGCTAAATCTTTGCTGCTCCACATACATTCCAGTCTTGTTTAAAGGGTCATTCACTGGTTTTTTTTTATTGGAATGATGCAAATATACTCACTCACATTCTGTGTTTTGTTATCACACTTTGAACTGAACTGGCAATCCATCCGCCTCTCTTGGGATTTTACTGGGAGCCTTAAATATAACCTTAAATATACCTTAAATATAACCCACATACCCTCCCCTGTTAAAATAACAATTAAACATGTAAAAATTTAAAAATCTGTAAACAGGTCACAGTTTAAAATCCACAAATTAAATTAAATAAAGTTGCAAGTTTTTTTCATTAAAGTAATGTACATAGTTTTGTATAGTCACTGACTCTGAGTGGCACTAGAATGGTTTCAGCCCTCAGTATTTGATCTTGGTTTTGACCAGTTGCTTGAGCTTCCTTTAACTAGTCCCTGGCTCTTATCAGGTTAGCAAGTTCGTGTTTTAAATTAACTATCTTAGTATTACTTTGAAGGCCTGTAATTTGATTGACAAATGTAATAACCACTGACGTGTCACATTGTGCTCATTGTATTCTGGCCAGTTGTTGTTTAGGAGTGGCCAAATGGCCAAATTTGCTGTTCATTTTGGGTGGGCGGGGTGTGATGAGGATCTGTATTTCTTAATAAACAATATTTATTTATTTCCAAAATGTCCACATGGATACCTCAGTTGTGTTCCTGGGCATTATTATACTTTAATAGAAAATGGGAACCACGGGAAAATAACATGGAAAACAAGGGATAGGTTCCCGGACACAAAAAGGAAGAGCAGGGCAACATGTTCCAACAATTTTTACTTCACACTAACAGTTTGCCCATCTGAAAATGAAGCAATAATGTCCAAGTATTCACGATAAAGAAACAAAAAGATTTTGCGCATAAAGAAACAAAAGATTTAAACCTTCTAGATATGCATGGAAGCCTCTTCCAAAATGCATCAAGGGATGCTCTTTTCTTTCTTTCTTTCTTTCCTCTGATGACCCTTTCTTGGGAATTCCATTTTAGTGGCCAAACCTATAGATCTCTGTTTCTTAACATACTTGGAGTAGTTGGTGAATCAGGCTTATCGGCTTCCATGTTTTGCTATTGTTGCATACTTAGAGGGCATTCTGAAGGAGCTACCCTTTTGTAGGCAAGCACACACAGCTACAGTAGTTCACGGTCAGTAGACAAAGCATAAGTATCAGATGTTGCTCCTATTATCTATGGAGATTATCATATAAACAGATAGAATTTTATTACTTTTCATTTAATTTTTTAAGTAATTCTTGCTGGTCACTCTGGGTATACAACATGTCAAGATAAGGACAGGAATACATCATCCAGAAAGGCATGGATACCCATTTGAACATTCACAGAGCATATGTATGCAAGTAACCCAGTGACAAATAGCAAACACATGCTAATGAAATTCCCTCCTAGTCATGGAAGAAGGTAAACCTGACTTGTTTCAGTGTCAAGGACAGAAAACATATGAACAATAATTCTGTAAAAGGATAAGTTTTTAAAAAACTCTTAAAACACATAAATAAAAAAACGTGTATTTTAGATGTTGATTACATTAAATTTTGGCCCATTAATATTTCCATGGTGGACGTCCCTTCTTGGATGATTTCTGTTGATAAAAAAAGATAGATAAAAACACATTAATACTATATTTTTATTAACCGTTATATTTATTTTGTAATCACAACAGCACTATGCATTTGGATAATTAAGTAAAAAGCTTTCTTTTTCCTATCTCCTCTTTATGGATCTCCACACCATTTCCTCTCTCCAGTTTGAGACTTTTGTTCCTCCTTCTTACCCACACCTTTTTAGTATATGATTAACGATGGAGAAGAAGAGTGAAACATATGTGTCTGCAGCTGATCACAACACATGTTGGCCAGGAGGGAGGAGAAAGAAAGCATGCAATGCTATGGATAATGTTAAGATGTTCACAACCAGATATAAAAATTCTACACCTTTGAATCATTGGCAGATTATGTTGCTATCTACCACTTCTTGCTTGTTGAGGATCAGTGTTTAACTGACATAGAGCTTGTTCCACTTAGGATTGATACGAATTAAAATAAAACGCTTTAATAAAATCGAATTAAAAAACACTGTTGTTATCCCCGCTTCAGAATCCGCTTTATTCATCGTTCCCATCTGCTTGTTTGATTCGGATTTTTTACCTGCAAGCGTTCAGTAAGCGTTCTCACTTGGCATGAAATCGGTGTTTAAATAAAGCGATTCTTCTCCTCCATACCTTATTTGGAGTGTCAATCAATACTACGTCAGAATAACGTAACGTTAACCCGCATTAATCGGAATCGATTTATCTGTGACGATCGTTCCATCTAGTGACCGTTTTCTGATTCGATTTATTTTTGGCGGTTTTTTTTTTTTAAAATGGACCAATCAAGGCGCTTGTTCGATCAAACGTCATAAGCGCTGTCTGCCTTACCTTATATATACTTTCCCTCATTCCCCTCCCACTGCTACCTGGGTTACCTTTGCCTGGTATATCAACACTCATGGATCATCGTAAGAAATTTGCGTATATGTTTCTTTATAACATTGCTTATAGAAAATTAATGGACCAATGCAGAGCTGTCATGACTGGGTGACAGCGGAGAACATGTGCAGAACTGAGACATTATCTTCTCATTTGGATGAAAATGCCTTCCTTTCTTTCGCCACGGCGCCCTGCTGACAGCTTTCAGCCGATGGCTAGAAGTGGTGGATATATCCCAAAACAGAGTGCACTGGAAGCGTCTTTGCTAGAACTGTCTGGTCTGACTCTAATTGGAAGACACTTCAGAATGCGCGCGCGTGTTTTTAAAATGATTGCTGACGAGCTGCGTCCCCATCTTTCTCGGCAAAAACACTCGGTTCCGTAAGGCAGTTCCTGTAGAAAAGCAGATAGCCATGGCCATATTACCTGGCACAGGTGGTTCCTATGCCACAGTTGGAAACTTTTTGGTGTTGGAAAGCCTATAACGGCATACAAGGCTATCATTCAGGTGTTTCCTGTGTATGGAAAATGGTCCGGCTGCGGAGGGCAGTATACCTTGGAGATTACAGAAGGTTGGCCTCTCTCTCTCTTTCTATCATCTATCATTAAAAAACACTATACCAGATCGCTTGATCTGACATTGGATCAGTCTCCTCTAATCATCCATCCATTCATCCATGACCATCCATCCATCGATCCTCCATCCATCCATCTCTATCTATCTATCTATCTACAGCTACATAGCTATTCTTTCATTTATCCTATTTATATTAAGGGGTTTTAATTGCAGGGATTAAGTACTTTTTCCTAGCAACCCTCTTCCATGCCTCTATCGATCTATCTATCTATCTATCTCTATCTTCCTATTATCTATCTATCTATCTCTATCTATCTAGCTAGCTACAATCTTTCTCTACCTTGTCTCGGCCTGCCTGCTTGCCTGCCTGCCCTGCTATCCCTGCCTGCCTGCCTGCCACAGGCATTCCTGCCTGTTTATTTGTCCTTATGTGTTTTTACTCATCCCCATTCGTACATCTATAACTGTGTAGATATATTCATATCTATTATTATCACTTAATTACTATATAGTAAGGGACTAACCTGCATGGTTTATTATGACATTTATCCAACCACACCTCCAGTCATCCATTCCCTCCATCTTAACTAAATCCCCTCATCTATCTATCATCCATCGCTCGCTGTCGGTCTATCTATCTATCTACTATCTATCTATCTATCTATCTATCTATCTATCTACATCTATCGACCTCTTTCTGCATGCTTGCCTTTGTAATGGTTTTTTAGTCTGTAACCCCGCTTTGATCCAATGGGAGAAGCGGGGAAACATATATAAAATTTATTATTATTATTATTATTATTATTATTATTATTATGCACTGACTCCACCCCCAGGCCGGCCCAAAGTGCCGGTCTGGACAGCTCTTCAGTGTCTGTTATGTCCTTTCCTTCACTTTTTTATTTCCCTAGGCATTTCAAAAACTGTTTCATATTCCTAGACTTTATTACAATCAACCAACCAACCAACCAACCAACCAACCAATCAATACAGTCAGCCATCCATGTCCACATATTTTTTATCCACAGATTTAAGCATCCACCACTTGGAAATAGTTTAAAAATATACAAATTCCACAAAGCAAACCTTGATTTTCCACTTTATATAAGGAACACCATCTTACTATATCACTGTATATAATGGGGCTTGAACATACACAGATTTTAGCATCCATAGAGGTCCTGGAACTAAACCCAAGCAGATACCAAGCTTATTGGTTTAACTTTAGTTTTATGTTATTACATTTTTGGCATTTTCCCCACTTGCAACCGGTTTTATGATGTGCCATCTCAAAATCTCTTTTGCACGTTGTGTTTTTAATTTATTTGTATACCATCCAGTCTGGAAACCACCCAGATTGGAAATTAACAATATATATCCCCATCCACAAAAAAAGGAAATACAAAGGACTACAGCAAGTATAGGACCATAGCATTAATCGCACACGAGCAAAATGATGCTCAAAATTCTGTAGTATAGACTCCAATTATATATAAAGAGAGAAATCCCAGAAGTGTAAGGAGAGTTCAGAAAAGGAAGGGGCACTAGGGACCATACTGCAAATACAGGATGGTAAATGGAGCACACCAAGGAATTCCAGCATGTACTAGACTATAGCAAAGTCTTTGACAGCATAGATCATGAAAAACTATGGAAAGCTGTTAAATTTAATTAAACTATTGTTCAGGGCACAATCTAAAAACTAATTGATCCTGAAAATAATAAGCAACTATGGGGTGAAACAGATGGCCCTGAAGGGGCGGCTTGAAGCCGCCCCTTCCTAAAATAGATTAGGGCAGCAGCAACTGCACGCTGTGACCCCAATCTGCCTTGAAGCAAAGATCCGCTCCTTTTTCGGTCAGGGAAAAGCTGGCTTTTCCCGCCCCACTGCAGCCCCATGGTGGCTTCAGATGCTCTGGCAGTATGTGGCGTGTAAATGTCATGCTGCCGGAGCGTCATGAAGCCGCCTATGTTTGGGCAATCAGACAGCTTCAAACCAGCTTCCCAAAGTCATCAGGACATGTGACATCTAAATGCCGAGTGCCAATGACACCCGAAAGTGGGCTTTTTCAGGCCATCTGTTCCGGCCCTATATTGTATTTATCTAAATTTACCAGCAATAGACACAAACCAATAGGAACCATTACTCCTCAAGCCTTATTGAAAATAATGAGTTGGGTAAGAGGGCAGCTGCCATTGTGCTTCATGAGTCTCCTGCCTTTTGCCATCAATTAAGAGCTGTACCTATAATAACAACAAAAAGAGCAGGGCCTTTTGTGCCAGCACCTTGGCACTAGAAAGCATACCATTTAGTGATATCCACCTAAGCCTAGCCTTGCTGGCTGTGAAAATGTTGGGAAGCAGTTTTCTTCAGTGAGGCAGGTATTTTAGGATGGATTATATATTTCTCTCTGATTATATTTTAATGGATGCATCTAGGTTTTAAGCAATGTAGTTTCAGTCTTGCATTTCATGTACTGCTAGAGACATACTGTATGGCAGAAAAGCAGAGTATAGATAAATAAGATATTCTTAACTCCTCGCCCCGCATACTGTAACCTACGTCACTTGTCCACCTATCATTCCCCCATTTTAAGTTATTGTATTTTACTGTTTTTAAATTGTGATACTTTAATTGTAATTTTAGTATTGGGAGGAGGGTTGGGATGGGATTAAAAGTGGATTTTATTGTATTCTATGTATTTTTATTGCTGCCAGGATTCCCTGTGCCTGGGCGGGCTACAAATAAATAAATAAATAAATACTATTATTATTATTCTTCAATGTTTGAAAACCCTATCCAGTAGTAAGATGACAGGTTAGGCTCATTTAAGCTCACAGAAGATCAGAATAATTAAGTTTATTTTCATTTATAAAACTGGAATTTAAAAAAGAAAAACTGAAAAAATAAAAATTTTCAAAGGTTTTTAAACTATTCATGCCTCATTTAATTCTAATACTTCTGAGAAACAATGGCTCCTTTATAAATGCCATACTGAACATCCTTGGTTTTCAGGGTTGTGTGATCTTTCTTCTCACTAATCCTTCCTTTACACAATCTAATAGCTTCACCTCCTGAGCTATCACAGTGTGTAGGCCAGTAATTCTAATTCTCATTTAATTCCTCACTGGACAGTCTTTCTGTGGCTGTTTCTTTTTCTCCAGCCTTGCATACTAAAAAGATTTAAGCATTTTGGAATCTGATGAACCTGTTTCATTTGATCTTAGCAAGACTCTTTTATAAACCAAATAACTCACTGATTCTTGTAAAAGGTTCCTGTGAACAAGCCGTACATCCTGGCACCACTTTCAATAGCTTAATGCAATAAACTTGTATGGAATACTTCAAGAAGGAGTAAAAATCATGTATGTTCAGCAGTATATACTAATTTATATGTGTACCACAGTATGTGAAAGAAAATTATAAATTGGGGATGTTGTGATGGAAAGAGGGACATTTATTTCCAATCATCATACCCATATGGAGAAATGTAAGATACTGCACTTAGGGCGGAAAAATGAAATGCACAGATATAGGATGGGTGACACCTGGCTGAATAAAACTATATGTGAAAGGGATCTGGGAGTCCAAGTAGCCCACAAGTTGAACATGAG
>NC_056527.1:73859926-73863894 GCF_019175285.1 Sceloporus undulatus | reverse complement strand
TGGGCCAGTATCCCCCAATGTCTCCCTATGGGCCAGTATCCCCCAATGTCTCCCTATGGGCCAATATCCCCCAATGTCTCCCTATGGACCAGGCTGTTTTCCCGCCCCAAATGTGCCTGTCTCTTTTCCCCCTCAGGCCCTTTCCCCAACTCCTTTCCATTATCCCCCTGGAGATATTTTGAACTCCAAGGCGTTTCGTGAGGGAATACAGTAACTCGGTTTGACACCGCTATAACTTCCTTGACTCAAGGTTATGGAATTCTGGGAATTGTAGTTTGTTGTCCGCTCTGGGCCCCCACAACAAACTACAATTCCCAGAATTCCATACCCTTGAGCCAAGGAAGTTAAAGCGCTACTAAAGTGGTTTATGTCTCCCGTGTGGACACAGCCTGAGGTGATGGGACGCTCCTCCCTCATCCCCAGAGGGAGAGGCTGAGGTACAGAGGTATAAAAGCAGCCTCCGCCATGAAGGTCCGACCTCTGCCGGGCGGAGAGGGAGACGCAAGAGAGCGCCGCCTGGAGCCCCATCTCCCAGGACGAGGCTCCTGGAGAAGGAGCAGGAGGGCTTTCTAGGTCTCTGCCCCGATGGCCTCCCCAGGGATGAGGGTCTTGGGTCTGCTGCCGCTGTCGGGGCTCCTCCTTGCCCTCCTCTCCGTCTCCTCGGCTGCAGGGTCGGAAGGGAACCACAGCCAGGAGGAGGGCTACCAGATCCTCACCTTCAAATGGCATCACGTCCAGGATCCTTTTATCATCGCCCTCTGGATCCTTGTGGGCAGCCTGGCTAAGATTTGTGAGTCCAACAGTACCTTTTTTCTCCACTGTCTTTCTCCCACTCACAGAAGATGTGGGTTTTTATTGATGATATATATATATACACACACACACACATATATATGTAAGTGTTTATATATACACAGGGATGTATATGTGTGTGTTTGCACACACATATCTGTATATACACACATATGTGTGTGTGTGTGTGTTGTGTGTGTGTATATATATATATATATATACACACACACATACACACAGAGAGACATATATATTTGTATATATATACACACATATCTATATATACACATACATACATATACAAACCGCTCGGATTCCCAGTGATTGGGTGGTATATAAATAAATCCTGTTATTATATATACACACACATATATAAAAGCATGTGTGTACACACATATATGTGTGTGTATACACACATGCACATACATACATACATACATGTGTGTATACACACAGAGAGACATATATGCGCACACATGCTTCCTTGGGCAGGTGGTGGTTTTAGAAGGCCACTGAGTGGAGCTGAACTGGGCTCTTTTGGTTTCCTGTGTGGCTTCTCTCCCTGAAGGACCCAGCTTTATCACTAAGGCATTGGGTGGCCCTGGCTCTCCTGCCGCCTGAGGCAGGTGGGACAGGGCAAGCGCTGCTGCTTCCACTCTTGCTGCCTCCTCCTCCTCCTCACAGGGAGCATGGACTAGACAGTCCTCTCAGCTGGTGGAGCATGGATTTGCCACCCCACAGCTGTAATTGCCTTGGCTCCCATTTTCCTCACCTCCCTGCCTTTTTCCTTCTCCTCCTTTCCTTTCCCCTTCTCTTGCTGCTGCCACTTCTGCCCATCTCTCCCTTGCTCTCCTGCCCTGTCTTCCTCCCACTCCATCCTGAATCCTTCAGCCTGCCTTGCCTCCCTGTCTCTCTGCTGGTTGCAGAGTGGCAGATTGCACAAAGTGGCTGGTGCGCCTTTAACAAGAAGGAAAACCGGCAGAAGCAGATCCATGCAACAACCGTAGTTTACTGCCTGTATGATTCTTATAATAAGAATTTGTGGTTCTTATTATAAGGAAGGAAGCCAGGGAACAGAGAGGCAAGATGGGACAGCTAGGCATGGCACCAAGGGAGAGTGATACCTCGGGTTGTGTCTGGGTCACTCATGCTTCTGCACCTCATCTCCCCTCACTTTCCCTTCCCTCTGTAAAGCTTGCCAGGTCAAAATTACCCAAAGTAGAAACCTGGAATGTTCAGTGTACGGACTTGTTTCGCAAGGAATTAAAAACATTTTCCCCTCCTCTGTCAGGCATCTATTACCGTTCCCAGAGCTGTGATATCCTGAAATAAAGGGTAGGAGTGGAAAGGAAAGCACAATGTGGCAGTAGCAGGGAGCAATCCACGTCTGTATGCCAAAGCTCCCTGGTTTAGAAACATTTCATGTAGGTTTGGGGGCAATGTGACCATGTTCTAGATAAGTTTCTTCCTGACCGTTTCACTAGCATCTGTGGCTGTCATCTGATGCCAGCCACAGATGCTGGCAAAACATCAGGAAGAAACACTTCTAGAACATGGCCACATAGCCCCGAAACCCCACAAAAAATTATGGATGCCAGCCATGAAAGCCTTCGACTCCACATTGCATGTAGTGTGTGGAGAAGAGCGGAATTGGTGCAGGAGGAAGAAGAGCTGTCCTTGAGGTACTGAAGAACTGTTAACAGACCTGCAATACTATGTTAGATTGATAGATGGAACACAGGAGCCTGGTGGAAAGAGAGGCAGAGCAGGTTCTTTACAGGTGGAAGGTGCTAGGATAAACCCATGTCCTCTCCAGCCAAAAGGATCCTAAGCAGCAGGACTGGAAAAAAACCCTGCTTGAGGTCCTGGAGAGCAATAGGCAACATAAGTGTGAGCCTTTTAATACAGTACTTATATGGAAACTTCTCCAATGAAACATTGACGGTCCAAGACACTGTAGTACCCAATTCAGAAAATTCAAATGGAATCTCTGATGCTTGGACAGATATAAAAATAAGATACGTAACATCATTTTCTTTTGCTTTGACAGCACTTCAGAATATTACGTTGAGACTGGCAACCTCATTCTGCTAATGCCAGCGCTGTCTTTTTGACTTGCAATTAATTGTTTCCATCAAGTTATGCAGGAAAAAATTTGCAGCGTATCATTTCTTTCATAGTCTCATAGTGACAATCTTCCAGTACCTGCTAAAATCTATGTTACATGGTTATATGGTCCCCCTAAATAAAATAGTATTGGTACGGCATTCAGCTGTGGAAATTCTGTGCCGTGATTTTTAGACTTTATAGTTGACACATACTAGCTGTTTTATATGGACTTTTTAGGTTCATTAACAAGGGCTGCAAGCCATATTTACATGTCACAGTATACACTTCAAATTCAGGTACAAGTTGTAGTGGCAGAATGTGTACATTTTTGGTGAGGTGAGTGTGGACAGGTTCATTTTTAATGCTAGTACTTTTTGATCTTGACTTTAAAGTGTGAATTCTCTATGGATTTTGATGTGAGAAGTTTCAGGATATAGTGCAATAGATGTTGTAAGGTGTTCAGGCGATCTTGCATCACCTTTGAGACTAACTGAAATATGTTGGTAGCATGAGCTTTTGTAGACTTGAGCCTACTTCCTCAGATACGTTTGGTGTTCAGGCAGGTCATAATGATAAAGAACCTAGTATTTGCCATAGTGGTCCACATGTAACTGACATATACAGCACCTTTGTGATCCATGCAACAACCATAGTTTACTGTTTGTATGATTCTTATTATTCAGAGGGAGCTGATGAAAGGTTGAATCTAAGGCTACTCAAGCTTTAACCTAAGGTTAAAAGGTTAGCTGATATTTGAAGCACAGGCTCCAGTACCATAAAATATTTTAAACAAAAGCACCTGCATTAGTTCGTTGTTTTGTAGTAGAAAAAGAAATAAATTACTTATATATTTCTTTTTAAAATTTAGGTTAGGAAGGCTAGGCAAAATATGGGACAGACTATTACTCCCGGGATATGAGCACAGAGTTGGTTTGTATAACAATGCTTTGCATTTGTGTGGGAGTGTTTCAAAGAGGCAAGGGAGGTTTAAAAAAGAAGATTAACTGGCAATTGTGAATACTGATTTGTAGAACTTATCCTGCACATATTACTTAGCCATGAATGCA
>NC_056527.1:73850881-73859826 GCF_019175285.1 Sceloporus undulatus | reverse complement strand
TTTACAATGTAGTATTTTCAGGAGAATGGAAACTGGGTTGGAGACAATGTGTGAAGAGTTAAATGTGCATCCAAGTACATAGTGATGTTAAGCAGAAATCTGATGTCTGATTTAGTGGCATTTCCTGTCCTTTTGGGAGTCTCCCAGGAATGGTATCTTACCAAGGTCTGGTACTCTTTTGAGGAGTATTGGCTCTGAGAAGGAGGAGGAGGAAGCTGTTAATAAAATACAAGTGAAATCTAGTTACAACAGAGGAGTTGGTATTTGGGGTCATTAGGACAGATTGGTATAATTTCATTGTTGTTATTCCTCCAAAAGGCAATCAGTATCTCACAAACCCAGTTGCAACACATGAACCTCCTAAGCTGATCCTTGGAGAGTCCTTATTTGATCACAACTTGTTAGCGACTCCAATGAATTATTACAAATAGATCTTTTTAGAATATGATGAATGTCATTGTCCCATTTAATTGATTAAAGGAAGCACAGGAAAAAAAATATCCAAACTGAAGGTGGCTCTTAAAGTAAATAAGTTTAATGTCAGGAATATGGGGGAATCTATACAAAGAATAAACAACATGTATTTTAAAAAGAACTCTGGTTAAACTTAAAATTACTGTATGTCATTCAACATGAATGGTTTGGGTTCTAAGACAAAATAGTACAGGATTTTGCAAACAGTATAAAGCCAAAATTCTGGTATTGTCTTCCTCCAGGAGATCAAACAAAGCAAGTATGTTTTGTTACACTGCAGCAGCCTTAAAGAGACAAAGGCTTTTATGATAGCTACATGGAACCTCTGTTTTTAGAGGCACTGTCCCTTGTGAGTACCAAATGCTGAAAGGAAACAGAAAGGGATCACCCTCCTGCCATCCTCTTCCAAAACAACTGGCTACATGCTGTTGGGAACTAAATATTGGGCTGGTCGGACCATAGTTTCATTTAGCAAGGCAATTCTTATATTGTTATATATGCTTTTACATACATACTAAGAAATATTAGACACTGTCAAAGAGATCGAATGATAGCATGGTTCCAATAAATTATTTTTATTGCTATACCTTTTCTCTCTGTCTCTCTGGTAATCTATAATATTATTAAATATATACTTTGGGATACTGTACATTAAAGCCACACATTTCATTGTTTTATGGTCCCTGCACCTAATCTGGTGTTTTAATATTTTAAATAACTGTATAAATCAAAATAACCATTTAATAACACAAAAAAATGAGACGTTAGAAATCATGACAAAATCATCAAAAAGCACCAGCTCTTTATGGAATCAGGTTTTTAAGGCACATTATTACAAACTATATATATAGCTCTTCCTGCACAAAATGTTGATCTGTCTGTGCACTGTATTTGTATTTTCACCAGTCAGAAAATTCATATTAACAAAGACTTTGTATTTCACATGTGATTGTGCGTCTGTGTGTGCATGCACATTTGTGAACAAGCATGCACCTGTGATATAAACTCAACAGGCTAAGAGTGCAAAGTAGCAAAATGTACAGGAAATACATAATTCAATATATTCTATACTAAAAGCAAATTATCCAGGGTCTTGAATATTCACTTTTTATATTTCCTATGAATAATATGTCCTTTTATATTTCCATATAAACACTGAATATTCAGGCCCTTGGATAATAAATGAATAATGATAATTATCATCTTATAAGCTTCAGTCAAATCCCCACAGTCCACTGAAAGGTTACTGTGAACATCCACCAAAACAGTCAAAGTTAAGTACCTCAGTGTTGCAGATTTCATATGAATTAAGGATGTGCTGACGTTTTCCCACTGAAACCAATGGGACTTCAATGCCACAGTCAGAAATGCTTAACTCTCACTTGGTTATTCCCTCATTTTGATGGTCCTAAATTTTGTATTGGTTCACATCTTTTAGATTTTTGTCCCTTTTGGATTTAACACCAGTTTACAACCCACTTTCATGAGGATAAAGACCAGATAAACATTGCACTGCAGTGAACCCTTTAAAAACAAAATGGACATAAAAATGGAAGATTACAGAAGTACATGCCTACAATTTAGTTTTTCAGCAGTTATGCTACACAGCATACACTTCTGTCATATTCAGAACTAACAAATATATGTGTAACAGTCATGTCTGCATAGAGTAGAAGTGAACTCTAGGGAAACACATCACTAGCAAGCACTAAGAAGCCAAAAGACATGTCTTTACCATTTGCAATTGGAGTATTAAGTGTTGGATTACATGTACACAAATGCATAAGAGGCAATCAAATATTGCAGATGGAATATGTGTGTTAGTGCATGACATTGCCTTAAATGCGATGTTTTTTTTGTGTGTGTGTGATTTCAGTACATTTAGCCACCAAGATGCATGTCATCAAATCATGCATTGTGCACATATGAACTACTCCAATGAGACATGAACCCCATGACATGTTCACCTTAGGGTTGCCATAAGTTGGAAATGACTTGAAGGGACACAACAACAACACGATAGCACATGGTAGGGCTGACTTTTAAGTCATTGCATGGATGAACACTTTTCTTTGATTACAATAGTACTGTGGAAAAGAAATTACTGTATATGTCAAAGGATTAGGCTTCCTTTTAGTGAATGTCTGAAATCCATTCATTAAAAACACTATCAACTTCCACAAAGATGATACAGGACAGAAGGAAGAATTTATTTTCTGGGCTAAATGGTTTGTAAGCTAAAGACTTAGGGCACGATAAAACCTGCAGAGCACATTGAAGTTCTCTGGATGTAACAGAGGGCCCATACAGACAGGCCAAAATAAAGCTGCTTCAGGTCACTTTGGAGGTATGCTCTTTAAATGATGCATGTATCCTAAGAGGCCAGAAGCTGCACCAAAGCTATGCTGCAGTCCTTAGGACTGGGGTGTGGCTTTGGTGTGGCTTACAGACACGCCATTTAAACAGCATATTTCCAAAGTGACCCGAAGCAGCTTTATTTTGACCTGTCTGTATGGGCCCAGAGAGACCTGAGCATGTACTGAAATCCTGTCCATCAAAATCAATGGAACATACATGTGGCTGAACTTTGGCTGGATAGCTTTGGTAGCAATAAGAAAGATACTTTCTCTGGCAGTAATCCCCACTGAATACAATGGGATTTACTTTGGAGCAGACAAGCACTGAGAAGGTACTGAAAGATTTCCCATTCTCTGAAGATACTGGCGAAACATCAGGAAGAATAGAACATGGCCACATAGCCCGAAAAACCCACAAAAAACTATGGATGCCAGCCATGAAAGCCTTCAACGTCATGATTTCCCATTTGTATTTAAGAAGTTCTTTTGCCACAATAGTTGTTTGCTTTATTTCTTGGCTATAAAACATTTTGGGACCCGAGAACTGTATGTGATGCAGGTGTAGAACTAACTACACATACACTTGCATATGGACATCCTCACACGCAGCTCCGTGATCCTCTCTCCTTGCTGGGAGGGAATAGAGACTTTTTTTCAGTGACTTCCCCCCGTGGAGAAAACAACAGTCTGTATGAGGATCTAGGAGGAGGAAATTGGGAGCTCTCCACTTCAGCCAGAGATCCTCAGAAAGACAACTCTTTCAGCAGGGGGGGGGGGCACTACTAGAAGTAGGAGAGAACCAATCTGAGTGATATCTTCAGGAAATTGTCTGCTGGGTGGGGATTTAGTAATGAGAGGCCCACGGCACTCAGGGAAAAGAAAGAGTTAGAGCCACATGCTGGGTTGTAGGCAGGTGTACCTCCTGTAGGCTGTATACCAATACACTAAACCTCCCAAACAAGAGAATGTAAACATGGCTCAGAGCACAATCACAATCCCTTGAAGTGAGGCTGGTGTATTAGTGCCTTTCCACCAGAGCATCACTGGTGAGGACAGTTCTCTCACAGTGAAGTCCCCCACAGAGCCTGAAATGGGGCATCCTATTTGTGAGGTGAAATCAGCTAAATACACTGGAATCGACGCTATTCTGTTTTCCAAGATGGAAAACAAAAGGGCGTGCATGTTGTAAATTTGCCGATTTACTGGGATGAAGAACCTAGCATAACTGATCTCCTTTCTCTAGATAGGTCTGAAGACGAAACAGGGCTGGATGACTAATATAAAATGCTGTATTTTCTCATTACAAAGAATATTTTCTACTTATAAAAGGCTAGGTGGGTCAATGTAATTTAAAAACGAAGTAGAACAGAAGAAGACTTAACCAGATTATGAGCAACCTCTTATAAAACTGATCACTTGGTTTGGCTGAAGCTGAGTCTAGAGTTGAAGCCTCTTCAGTAATGCCAATAGAATAGCTTGTTTTCCATCTATGACATACTAGTCTCATCATTCATTGGCTTGTCAGTTCAAATGCCACAGTGAACTATTTATAGCACATACTGTGGTTTGCAAGTCCACTTCTAACCATATTTCAAACATTTTTAGAAATAAACCTCATCAGATATTGAAGAAAGGAAGGATGTGTTATGTACAGGCCATTCTTTGTGCACAATTATCCTTGCATTCTAATTTTCCCTGAGAAAATTCAGGTCCACTAGGAAATGATTTCCCATTAAGCACATATATTAGGATGTTTTAGCAAGCAAGGACAAGTTTTAAATATAGCATGGGCCTCCAACGTTAGCACATTACTGTAGTCCAACAACATCTGGGCATCTACAGGTTCCCCACCATTGCCCTAAACAGGGATGTAGCCGGGGGGGGGGATCTGGGGGTCCGGACCCCCCTTCCATTAGAAAAATGAATGGTGTGTGCTGCTGCGCCGCCGCACTCAAGCCCCATTATAATGGTGGCACTTAGTCTGGACCCCCCCCCCTTCCTAAAATCCTAGCTACGTCCCTGCCCTAAATCACAATGGATTTAGAATGACAATGAGAAAAAAATGCATTCAGAAATGGCAAACACAGATATTAGATATTCAAATTACAGTATTGTTATATAGTACTACAAAGCAAAGTGACCTGAGTTTTCATGGCACTTAAACGAACCATCAAACACAGATGTATATGAAGAAATAACTGTTGCAAAAATATACTGACTAATTTGAACAAAAACTTTAAGGCTTCAGTCCTATACACACTTCTCTGCAATTAAATCCCTTTGAAATCAGTGTGACTAATTTCTGAGTAGATATGCAGATTTCTGCACTGTGGTTCATGCATTAATCCCACAGTAGTTGGATTTAGTTTTGCCTTCTGAGATTATATGGCGTGGGAAAGTTTATTAAGAACAGAAAATGTGATACTCTGTGCATGAAAATTCTACAGAGCAGAACAATCCCACATACCATCCTGGAGAATTCTGATGCTAGAGCCTCCAACATATCCAGAGCCTTTCAGTAATAGCACACCAAGGCAGATGTGAGGAAGGAATGGCATTTTTGCTGATCGCTTTCTCCTTGCAGCCATTTCTTTCCTTTTTCTGCCCAGATTTCATCCCATTAAACCAAAAGTGGGCATAGACTGGCAGCCATTTTGGGAGGCCAGATATTCTGTGGATTCTTTGGTTGCCCAGACTCTCCTGGCAGGTCCTTTGACCCACCCTAACCAACTCTGTCTACCACCATCCTTTTAATTTTTTGGGGGGGCAAACCCACAATAGGCCTTTCCAGGGTAAGTGGTGTGGGTCTGTGTGTGTATGTGTGTGAAATCTTAAATTAAACCAGATGTGTTAATCTGGAATATCAGTAGGCAGAGGGATTTTATAGCACCTTTGAGACTGAGCAAAAGAAGTTGTAGCATAAGCTTTAGTAGACTTGGTCTACTTCCTCAGATACATTGAAGGTGTTACCCAAAAAATGCTAGGCCTCTGAGAAAGCTTTCTAGGGACAATAGGAGTGAATTCCAATCTCAGAATCAAAATCTTAGAGTAGATGGGGCCATGCAGGAAGATGTAACTAAAGTACTTCTGAAATATAACCATTCAACCTTGGTTTAAAGACCTCCAAAAAGGAAATTTCACCACCCATCTTATTAACACTTACATGAGAATAAGTCACATTGCACTTAGAAAGGCTTACTTCTGAACAAACATTAATAGGATTGCACAGTTTATATGCTTTAAGCATTCTCTAATTCTCTGCAATATTGATTGTAGAAAAGAGAATTAAAGCCCTCACCGTGTGATTAGCTATATACAGTATAAATTATAGTATTTTAACAGTAAGAAAATATATCTTTAGATTTTACAGTCAATATAAAAAGGCACTAATTCATTTCACTCAGAACAGATTTCAGCATATTTTCTTAATCCTTGCAATGGAAATATGGCATAATAAGAAAATGCTAAAATATTGGGGTCTCTAGGCCTTGAACTAGAACTGCAGTGTCTGAAGCTAAGAGGTAGCCTAGAAAGGTATTGTGGAAGCTGTCTGACTATACTGGCCATGAAACCTGCTTCAGCTACAGAATCCATTTATGATGTCTCTGAATCAGTAGGGTTGGTGTAGATACTGGTAGCCTTCTTCCTTTGCCAGATCAAGAGGGCAGTATATTCTCAGATGAGAACTGAAGAGTACATCTTCTAAATCTAGGTTTCAGTATGGATGTCCATACCCTGACTCTGTCTTTAGAAAAACAGCACAAACAGCATAACTTTCTACTTTGAAAATCTTCCTTTCAGAAATAGCTAAGAATACGGCTTTTTAAAAAAACAATACACAAAAACTAAAACAAAGAGCATAATGAATTCTCTTGTTGCTTCCGCAGTGAAATGGGGACAGCTACTTATCCACCTGAATGCCAAGTTCAGTATTTCAAAAAATGTGTTCCACAAAAGGTTCCAGCATTTAAATAGTTTCTCTCCCAAATTTGGTACATTTCATTCACTCACTATGTTTTTGTTCATCAGAGGCTCAAGTCAAGAAGACTCACAGATGAGTTTCTTCCTGTTCCCAAGGGTGTGGAGGGATGTGAAAAGAAGCTGGAAGAGATGCTACCTTTTGAAGTTTAGGATGTTGCGAAGGTTTTGGTCTGTGGAATGAACGTCGACTCTGCACTCGTCTTGCTGTTGCAGATCTGTGGTGACCTTGCATATTAAGTGGCCATTTTTTATCCTGGGTATTCCAAAAAATAGATTCCACTAATCCTTCAGGTTCAGGAACAGAATGGTCAACCTGCGGACTCACTGGGTTATAGTTAGTGTCGGTAGAATAACTTGTATTAAAATGTGTTTGATCATCTGTATTGAAGGGTGTCTGCCACTTGACATCAGGCACTTCCTCATGAGAAGTAGTCAAGAACTCAGAGTACTCCCCATCTTCTAAGGGTATGTAGTCTGGTTGCCACACTGAACCTAAGTTGTGGAGTTTGTCTGACGAAGAAGCATCTGTTTGTGTTTGTGCATATTCCCAAGGAGGGAGCATTTCATCAGAAGAATATCCTGACAGCAAAACTCCAAATGTTGTGTCACCTGTGGAAAGAAAATGTCAGAATATAGATGAAAATCAACACTAGCTGGGGGGCCTTCTAAAAAGCACTTTACACATTGATCCCTTGGGTTCTGCAGTTTGTGTTAACAATGCTGCTTTTAATATGAGGAGACTTCTAGACTGATCCACTGAAGGTAATATGCTATAAGAGGCCAGAGACTGAAGATGAACAATTCTGTATTTCTTGTATTCTAGCACCACCCAGTGGACACTTAACCAGTCTTGCCTATATATTAATTATAATACAACAATTTACACATGCATTTGAGACTCACCCAAAAGGTCAACACCCATGAGCTGAGAATTCCCATGGGTTGTGTAAATGCACACAAAACGTAGAGGGCTCTGGAGGAATGGGGGAAAGTCTCTAAACCTTCTGTTAAAATCATATAGCCCTCTCTCTTGACTTGATACAAATTATTCATGGTCCAGAGCTTGAATAAATGGCATTAAGTGGAGCAGAAGGTATAAGACTGAGATCAATGACACACATCCTTCCTATCCATTTCAGTGGTTGCCTGTGTTCCCTTTATACCAAATAAGAAATTAGGGCTTTTTCTTGCACTGAATTCTCTGCATTCAGATGCTCTGCTTACATAGATTAGAGGTGCAGATACACTATAGAAATAATGCAGTTTGACACTATTTTAACTGCCATATCTCCATCCTACAGAATCCTGGGATGTGTAGTTTTGTGAGGCACCAGCACTCTTTGGTAGAGAAAGCTCAAGACCTTGTAAAACTACAAATCCCAGGATTCCATAGGATGGAGCTACAGCACTTAAAGTGGTGTCAACCTACAGAATAGATGCACCTTATTTTTAAAATATATGTTTATAAAGCAAAAATATTTTCCAGGAACAAAGATTTATCTTCTGATAAACTATGGTATAATGCAACAGGAAGTTTGTAAGAAAACAACAGACCTCAAGGAAATATATCCTGAGGTTTGTACATCCCCATATGACTCTACTCCAACCCCCTAGCATGGACATCATGACAGACACAAAACATATCAGTTCCCAAAACAGTCCATTCATCATTCCCAAAGTATTGCCCAAGAAAGGTAGTTCAGGAGGAAGAAAAAGAAAGAACAGAAGCCACATTCCATGAAAAGATAAGTCAGCCTCAAAGATAACAACAGTGGAACTACGTACTCTGCGATGTGGTGTTGTCCTTGCTGAATTAGAAGACCACTATGATGTGGCACTTTACAATGAAAGAGTTTGTTCTTGTGACCAAAAGATATTGCACATGTGATACTTTTGTATCTTACATTTTTAGATGAGGGGCAAAAGTCTTTGCAATCCATTTTAGTAAAACATCCAAGAAGATCAGATTAGGACACATTAATAAATGCTCTTATCACATAAACAATTTAGTAACATGCTGAATGGTTTTGCTCAGGTTATTAAATCTAAATTAAATTTAAAATCTAAAATGTCTGTGATAAACAAAATTTATAGAAAGAATAGGTACTTTGCCCTGAGTTTTCTTTTATTAGC
>NC_056527.1:73846211-73850781 GCF_019175285.1 Sceloporus undulatus | reverse complement strand
AACATGCTGAATGGTTTTGCTCCAGTTATTAAATCTAAATTAAATTTAAAATCTAAAGTATCTGTGATAAACAAAATTTATAGAAAGAATAGGTACTTTGCCCTGGGTTTTCTTTTATTAGCTTACAGAACTATTAATTTTTAAGTCAAGTATTGCTTTTTTACTGTTTCAGTATGTTGCTTTAATGTACTACATATGGACATGATGCATTTTAACTTACTACAGACATTTTATATCATGATTCACTGTACTGTAATATTGCATTTGTTTGTTATGTATGTTATGTTTTTGTTTGTTAAAGGAATAAATTTGAAACTGAACAGAATTGAATTTGCTTAAATAAATACATTTTGAGGTTAATATCAGAGATGAGGAGCAGGTAAAAAATAGGGAAATATTGTTAAAAAAAAATAAAAGTGAGAGAAGAATTTGGACTAACATTTTAGGGGACTGTTAGAATAACTGAATCAAAACCAAAGTGCAAAAGGCAAGGACGCTAAACCTACGGTAATTAAACTCTAATTTTGTAGTGTGCAAGAACATATAAAACTCACATTTTGGCTTTCAAGTACAAGATGCTGAAAGAAGAGAAGGGAGGAAAGTAACACCAAAGAAACCTAAGAACGAGGAAAAGGCTGTTTGCAAGATGATTAAAGATTAGATAGAAAAAGACTGATTGAAAAATAGGGACAACAATCATGTTCAAAATATTACATGTGTGTTGACTCTGGGAGGAAAGTTCTAGGTCGTTCTTCAGGGCCATCTACTTGTAAAAAGGAATCTACGGATCTATTGCTGAGTCGGATGGGGGCAAGCCGTTGAAAGTTGTTTGGAGAATAGGGTATCTGCACTCGGGCCCTTTGGGACGGAACCACCATCTCTTCAGAAGATAGCCATGGTGGAAACCTCATAGTGGCATTTGTTTCAACGTCAGCTGAAAATACTGGATTATCAATGCCTATAAAAGTCCATGAATGACAAATTTAGTTAGCAATTTTAAAAAAAGGTCAGTGGCAAATGACATCCTCCATGCTGAAACTGGCTAGGAAAAAAAAATATGTTTGGCTGCTTGCACAGTTGGTTCATCTTTTTGTAAAAGGTCTCAACAAAAAACTAAAGCTCCATTGCAATGCTGTCTTCACACTACAAGAATTAGAAAATCAAGACATGCCCAAATGAGATGACAGCTTCATAAACAAGTTCCTCTCACAGGAAAGACAGAACCTTCCAGCTTCCCCCCATCCTGAACCCCTGCTGTAGCACAATATATCTAATGTGATAGTTTTTGAAAAGAATACTTTTCATTCTGTGTCTCATTCATGAGATTTAAGAACAGAATGTATCAGTAACATGGAATGTTATGGCACATTTACATTAGAATCTTTGCTATCTGTCTTAAAAATCAGATCAACTCATCTTTTTTCTTTTGTAACTTGAAGCGTTTCTTAACTATCCAACATAAAGTGAAAATGAATGCTATACTGAAAAACAATTGTGTTCAAGACTGACTATTAATTGTAATGGTCTCAATCAAATGGTAGTCCTACTTAAAATAGATCAGTTGAACTGAATGGCACTTGTTAGTCACAACTGACATATCACTTTGAACTCTATGAGTTTTCTCTAGATAGGACTAATGTTGGATTTAATCTAGTGTCACTATTTTGCAATTTCATTTTGAAATCCTGGCCCTCTAGGGAACTGGAATTGTGAGATTTATAACACAGTACGATCCCCACATCCATGGAACCGGTACCTGCAGTTTCACTTACCTGTGGAAAAATATGTTCTCTCTAGGCATTTTCTAGGCCCTCCAATGCAATTCTGGCAGAAGCTGACCGTTGAGTTGTGCTGGAAGACCTAGAAATGCCTAGAAAGGTGTCCTCTCTAGAAATCTCTAGGTTTACCAGCATGATTCTATGGTCACTTCTGACATCATTCACTTCAGTAGGTTTCACTATTATCCATGGTTTCATGTTTCTACACTAAGTCTGCAAATGTATCCCCTATGGATACAGGGGCTGTACTGTACTGGAAACAAGACTCTTTGTATGTAACATGTTTCACAGGGATTTAAGTATTACATCTGTCCTTGAATTTTTATTTCAAATACACAATTTTACTACAGTATATAAAAAATATTGCAACATCACTGTTATTGACAATATTGTTACTACTGTCATGTTGGATACCTGCGAGCAATCATATGGCTTCCAGGTGTTTATAATTAGCCAATGAAGGGCTTTGGCATGAAGCATTACCCAATCCTGAAGCATCCTGGCTCTCAAAATAGGGAGCTAATTAGATTTACCCTTTGGCTACTCCTTATGATGCTTTTTTGTATTCATAAAAGTTATTCCATAGCAAGGCTTTGCTCATGCAAATAAGCTCTAATTCAGTAAAATACCCAGGGGCATGCTTGAGGTTTCCTTTCATTTGTCAGAGTCAAACTATTCATCTCTTTGTTTTGCTTCACCTGACTCCAGACTCAGAGATAGAGTCCTTTGTAGTCTCTGTTTTGAAGCCTGCAGCTATCCTTTAGACACTCAGGGCTAAAGCAAAGATTACTTTAACAGTATAGCTAGCAGCTATGACCTTTTCCTGTTTTGCTCTAGAATAAGTGCTAGGGTGCTAATCTTTCTTGCTATGATCTCAGTGGATTGCTTTAATGGTTCATTATTTCATACCATAAACCTACCTCACCAACTAGACCAGGGCCTCTCTGCTCAAATGAGTCTGATGGGTTGGAAAATACAGCTTTTGCTACCCAGGCTTTCTGTCATTCAGCTAAGACTGACAGAAGCAACTCAAGAAGCAAATGAAGCAGGAAGAGATGCACCAATACTGCCACCATTACCACATACTCTGTCTCACTTTTGGTAGCAAAACAGAGGTCACTGGGGTTCTTTAGTTTTATTTTGTTATTTTTACTTTTCAAATGCCTGGTTTTGAAGGGTTCTCCCTCAGATACTATGTGGATCCTAGTATTCTCTGAGTGATCACATGCATCATGCCGCTGACAGTCTTCCAGGATGCCTCATTCATAATGCCTAGTTTTCACAATCCCTCAGACCCAATCACCTGGAAGGTAGTAGGCTCTAGAGAGCTACCTTCAGCAGCAGAATGTTCCCAGACTTGTGGGGAATCTGTAAATGGGAGAGGGAGCAAATTCATTGTTCCTAGAAGTTTGACACCTGAACATCTGCCTTGCTGGGCTTATTGGGAGGACTGGCCCTATTAACTTGACATCCAAGATTATTCTTTGTGTTTTTTCCCCTTGGCATTATACCAGCTTTATTCTGGTGCTTAGTCCATTTTTCTAGGGTTGTAGAACTAGGGATTCCTTTCCTTTTACCAACCTGCTTCCTGATATGTCCAGAGAGATTTCTGTTGCTCTCTCTATCTAGACAAGAAGATTTACTCTCTAGGTGATCTGGGTCCACATGGGGTATGATCAACCTGTTGATTTCCCTTTTTGGGGGCCCACAGTGGCTTGTGTCCTCCTGCACTACCTGCTCTGAATCCAGAACAATGCTAGATAAGCAGGGAATGTGGAGGCTGCTTTATAGGTCTCAAAATTCAGTACAACCTTTACACTATTTTTAAGAAGTTGTTTTCATCTGCCTTGGTAGCCATGGTCATCTTCAACCAACCAAGTAGATCATAGCCACAGTATTTTACCTAATTTATCTTTTCTTGTTTTCCCAAATCTCCTAAGAAGAAGCCAAGTTTCAGGGCTCTTTATTTTCATTTCTTTTTTAAAATGAAATATAGATTCAGGGATCAAAAAAAGAGCTAAGCTTCCATTCATTTCCCCTGTTGTTCTGTATCAGTAATATCAGAAGCACCTTTGAATATATCATTTATTGGTCACCTCTGACCAATGAGGCACTCAAGAGTCTTTAAAAGACTTGAGGCTTTTGTCACACTGTGAATTATAACCAAAAGTTGGATGTCCAGGCTCATGGCACCCTGTACTCATGCAAGTATCCTTGATAACCAGGAAGTGAAATTCTATGTGTCCCTCTGTCCCACTGTTTTCAGTAGCACCCATGTTTCTTCCAACATACAACATACAAATTCCTCATTTTGACATTTCCATAATACAGTGCTGCCTTGAGTTCTTATTTAGCAAATATTAGCTTTCTCAACCTGCAGTTCCATATTATTAGATCTAGTATAGTGCAAGAGGGTTGATATACCCATTAAACTGTTTTTATCTCTAGCAGCATGCATATGTATGTTAATACAATGGTCCCTTGGCTTACATGGGGAATCTGTTCCGGACCCCTCGCGTAAGCTGAAAAACCCATTCAGCTGAATGGGGCTTGTGCTCACGGTGTGGGAGAGAGCGTGCGCCATTTGTTCTCATGTTGTGCGGCTTCCGTGTAAGTAAGAAGCTGCGTATAGGGGGCTTGCCTATGGCGTGGGTGCACTGTATAAACACTTGTACTCTTTGATCTGAATGCTTGTTTGAGCTATTTTTTTACCCATTTAAGAGAAGCTATGCCCTATTTTGTTGAAACACTGTCTGCTGTGCATATTCCACAGTATTAAATTTACAGTGCTT
>NC_056527.1:73724968-73846186 GCF_019175285.1 Sceloporus undulatus | reverse complement strand
AGCATTTATCTCTAGGTGATCTGGGTCCACATGTGGTATGATCAACCTGTTGATTTCCCTTTTTGGAGCCCCCAGTGGCTTGTGTCCTCCTGCACTACCTGCTCTGAATCCAGAACAATGCTAGATAAGCAGGGAATGTGGAGGCTGCTTTATAGGTCTCAAAGTTCAGTACAACCTTTACACTATTTTTAAGAAGTTGTTTTCATCTGCCTTGGTAGCCATGGTCATCTTCAACCAACCAAGTAGATCATAGCCACAGTATTTTACCTAATTTATCTTTTCTTGTTTTCCCAAATCTCCTAAGGAGAAGCCAAGTTTCAGGGCTCTTCTTTTTCATTTCTTTTTTAAAATGAAATATAGATTCAGGGATCAAAAAAAGAGCTAAGCTTCCATTCATTTCCCCTGTTGTTCTGTATCAGTAATTCAGAAGCACCTTTGAATATATCATTTATTGGTCACCTCTGACCAATGAGGCACTCAAGAGTCTTTAAAAGACTTGAGGCTTTTGTCACACTGTGATTATAACCAAAGTTGGATGTCCAGGCTCATGGCACCTGTACTCATGCAAGTATCCTTGACAACCAGGAAGTGAAATTCTATGTGGTCCCTCTGTCCCACTGTTTTCAGTAGCACCCATGTTTCTTCCCACATACAACATACAAATTCCTCATTTTGACATTTCCATAATCAGTCTGCCTTGAGTTCTTATTTAGCAAATATTAGCTTTCTCAACCTGCAGTTCCATATTATTAGATCTAGTATATGACCTTGTGCAAGAGGGTTGATATACCCATTAAACTGTTTTTATCTCTAGCAGCCTTCATAAGTATGTTAATACAAGGTCCCTTGGCTTACACGGGGAATCTGTTCCGGACCCCTCGCGTAAGCCGAAAACGATGTAAGCTGAAGTTCCATTCAACTGAGCTTCTCTGCACGCGTGGGGGAGAGCGAGGTGCGCCATTTATTTCTCATGTTGTGCGGCTTCCGTTTGTAAGTGGAAGCTGCGTATAGGGGCCTGCCTATGGCGCGGTGCACTGTATAAACACTTTTTTGATCTGAATGCTTGTTTGAGCTATTTTTTACCCATTTAAGAGAAGCTATACCCTATTTTGTTGAAACACTGTCTGCTGTGCATATTCCACAGTATTAGCAGATGGCTCTTTTTTTCCTGCATTCTGCTTGACACATGTGCACACATGAATTTGCATATAATTGGCCCACGGGGGGGGGGGTGTTCCTGTCCCAGTGGATACTAAAATCTGTGCATGCTCAAGTCTTATTATACAATGACATAGTAAAGTGCTATCCCTTTTATAAAATAGCAAAATCAAGGTTTGCTTTTGGGATTTAAATATATATATATATTTTCAAGCCGTGGATGGTTGAATCTGTGGATGCAGAATCCTATGGATACCGAGAGCTGACAGTGTATACACAAATGAGAATATACAGCAACTAAACCAAATGTTTCTATAATTCAAAAAACACTGCACAGGTAAAATAATGTACTCACCTCCTGTGTCTGTGAAATTCTGCTTGGTGACATTAGCTAAGAAGTCCATTGCTCTCCCTGTTTGTCGGGAATCATAATCATTTTCTTCTGGTTCAGAAATTTCAACTTCTAGCAGGGTGGGGAAACACAAAATAATTACTGTATGGCCCTCTGTATCCATAAATTCAGTAATTGCAGTTTCATTTACCCACATTCAGGAAAAAAGGGTGATAATGCTCATAATGGTGGAAGTTGACTGTACAGTTGCGCTGGAGACCACCACGTTAGGCATCTGGAGCTCCTCCAGTGCAAATCTATGGTCAACTTCCACAAAAATATAGTGTTCACCATTATCAGCAATTTTTGTAAGAACATATCCCCCATAGATATGGGGGTTTAACTATATAAAGTAGATATTTATCAATAATCTGTTACAAGTCGTTCTAGTGATGTATCTTTTCGCACATTATTGAAAACTAATTTAAAACTGGTGCTTAAATGTGAATGTAACACACACTAACACGCTGATAAGACAAGGGAATTATTGTGATCCTACAATATTATGTTTTATGGACCCTGGATAGAATTATAGCATCATAGAATCTTCTTATGGACATTGCACAGACATTGCTCGAAGGCAGTCTGTTTCGTTGCTGAACAATTCTTATAGCAGAGAATTTCTTCCTAATATCTATTCTTGTAATTCTCATTCTCATTGGTTGTAATTCTCACTGGTCCTCATTCTGGTTTCCAGAACAGGAGAAAACAAGCTCACTGTATCTTCTACTGTACATGACATCCCTTCAGATATTTAAATGTCACTTCTCATTCTTCTCTTCTCCAAGCTGAACATACCCAGGTCTCTAAGGGGCTGTACATACAGCCCCTAAGGAGTGGCCGGATACCTTCCATTTCCTAGCCAGTTCAAGGCTGCGGTAACCTCACACTGCATCCCCCAATCCGGTCTTTCGAGGGCGCAAAAAAGAGTCGCAAAAAGGCTCATGTATAGAAGCAGCAACCTTATATCCAGTCCATTATCATCTAGTTGAGGACTGTTGACAGTATTTAGCAGTGGCTTTCCAGGTTTTCAGATAAGGGTCATTCCCATTCCAACCAGGAGATGGCAGGGACTGAACCTGAGAAATTCTGGTGGTTAAAACAGTGCTCTGCCATTGAACAATGGCTCTGACCTCAAGTTTTATTTTCTGAGAAATCTGAGAAGATCACTATTTGCATGTTTTTGTCTTTGACTGAATTTAGTCACGCATCATCTCATCAATGCAATCCAACTTTTTTCACTGCTAAACTTTCTAAAATGTATAATCGCGTAAGATTGTTTTAACGCGTATTTACCTTTCTCCGTTATGAATTCTGTGGACAAATTTCCATTTGGCATGATATTGCTATTTTTCTGAAATAAATAAGCAAAATGACATATAAATCCTTTCTAGCATTTAGATATAGAAAAGTAAATATTTTAGTATCGCCCAACTTGGCCATCTCTACAGTGTCCAGCACTTTATTATTTATTATAAATCGAAATATCCATTTATAAAAATAAATCAGAATTAGAAATGCCTCATCTGCCTGAGTATGACATTGGTAGGACTTCTGTCTCCTCCTCTCCCTGTCATATTATCACTTTTTAACCTTGACATAAAGAACCAACTCCTATGTTCACTTCAGTGCTACACACTAGGTGTCGCCCTCTCCATTCTCAGTCATGGTGGTGACAATAGGAGGTTCAGTAAGCTATTCCCTGGCAGTCTCCAAGATATAAACACTACTTCCATATAAAAAAGCAACTCCGCAGATAAATATATTAGGCATGTTTACCAAACCCTGGTCCCCTAAACTCAGTGGCCCTTCCTCTCTAGTAAATGTGCAAAGGATTGGAGCTGCAGCCATAAAGTACAACCTATTGGTTTGGAGAATATTGTTGATCAAGAGTCTGTTCCTATAAACTGCTTTTCATAATTTCATGTATCTATCATCCTAAAATTCTACCAACACAGCAGCAATAGTCTGCATATTTTGTGGTCCCATCTTTTGTTGATCTTTTGGTGATATCACTGAAGTACGAAATGCGTTGTAAGTAAAAATGGCAACATATTACTTTCTATCAATGTTGCGGAGTGAGTGGATCTCTTATTTCTTGCCTTCTCTTTACAGAAGCATGCTCCTTATGTAGCAAACCTTCTATGTCCCTTATAAAAGCCCACAAAGAAATAAAGGGCCCTGCTGGTCATGTGTTCTACTGAGCCTCAGTTCTTATGTCCTAGACTCAGTCTGGATCCTTCCCCATACCTTTTGTGTTGTAATGTTTAAAAACCAACCATGCAATTCCAAGTGATATATTTATCTCTGTTCAGCTTCTCAGGTCCACTTCCCTGGGCAATTGCAACAGCTACCAAGGAAAATCTAGTTTCATCATGGGTTGAACACGTTCCAATTGCTTGGCCCCTTGTCTTAGAGGACCTTGATAGCAGCTTCTGGGCACCATGTAATTTCTACTCTTTGCTAGACTTGAGCATGATAATATTTTGTGAGACATTCTGAGATGAATCAAAAAAAGTTAAACAAATAAGTGTAATTTCTCATATAGCTTGTACAGTTGGCTCTCGGTGTCGGTGGGAGTTCGGTTCTGGATACCCCCGCAGATACCAAGAAATATGGACCTCAGATCTCATTATCTTCAACAGACATCATCACACATGTGGCTGCACTGGCACAGCTGCATGCACACACCATCATTTACAATAATGGGGCAGGACTATCTGCCGCTAGCTCTCCAATACAGAGGGCCGACAGTCTGATCTGCTGGACACCTAGTAAACTTAACATGGACTTAACATTTTCAGACCTCAGATCTCCTCACTGATGTTAGTTATGCAATCATAAGACACTCTGTTCTTACTCTTTTTTGGCCCCTATTCTTCATCTTCATCATCTTCTTTGGGGGGTTGAAACCTAGCTTGGTGCTCTTGAAAGACTCCAAGCGCCTCCTCATGGTTCGCTGGAAAATCTCCTTGGTTTGCTTATTATCTTCTTCATCTGGAGTTATTTCATGGCGACTGTACAAAAACTTGTGCTGTAGCCCAAACCAAAAGAAAGTCAGAAATTAGAAACAGTTACATAGGCAAAGAAAAAAAATTGCTGAATCAACAGTGATCCAAAACTCACTGCAGAAAATCCAGTTTGAGACCGCTTTAATTGCCCAGGCTCAGTGCTAGTGGATTCCGGGAACTGTAGTTTTGTGAGACATTTAGCCTTTTCTGTTAGAGAACTCTGGTGCCACAACAAACTGGAGTTCCCAGGGTTCCCTAGCACTGAGCCATGGCAGTTAAAGCAGTCTCAAACTGAATTATTTCTGCAGTGTGTTTTGGACCTTAGTTAACCTTCTCTTTCCATCCCCCGCAGCCCATTGTGGTACCATGGTTCATCATCTGCTCTGCTCTGCTCTTCATCAACCTTATGGCTAGAAGCAAGAAGGCTAGGTCAGTGGTTTTTACCCTTGTGACTCCCTTTACATCTATACATTGACAAGGTGTCACCCACTCAACACAGTATATGAATACAAATATTTTATTTAATGTGTACATTTTGTTCACATATTCATGCATATTCATATTTTAACATTTTATAAGGAATTATCATGCAAATGAGAAAATTTTATTTAAATTTAATTCCTAACTCAGCACATGTCAGACCTCAGAGGGAGAGAAGAACTGCTGGACCTGATCCCCTTCCCCACCACCATTCCCTTCTCTTTTTGTGTCATGTCTTTTTGATTGTAAGACTGAGGGCAGGGAATGATCTAATTAAATATAATAACAATTTTAAGCCACTCTGAGCACCTTTAAGGCTGACAGGCAGGGTATAAACACTTAAATAATAATAATAATATGTAAATTTTACACATATAGTCTTACACACAAATGAAGAGAGTATGACTGAGTGTGTGTGTGTGTGTGTGTGTGTCAGACAGAGACAGAAATTGTGTGTGGGACTGTGTATGAATGAATGTATTTGAGGAAGAGAGAGTCAGAAAACTGTCCTCATCACCTTTCTCTTCCCCTCCAGCATCCACAGTGCACAAATAATCCAGTTTGACACTACTTTAACTGTCATGACTCAATGCTATAGAATCCTGGGAACTGTAGTTAATTGTGGCACCAGAGCTCTGACAGTGAAGGCTAAATGTCTCACAAAACTACAAACCCCAGAATTCCATAGCATTGAGCCATGCCAGTTAAAGTGATGTCAAACCAGATTATTTCTGCAGTGTGGATTCAGCCAATGTTTAGTTTAAAACTGTCTGAAACAGTTGCAGCTATACAGACCATGTAAATACATTCCTCTCACATACACAAGAAAAATTGGATTTCACAAAGAAGATAAAGAATCCCATAGCATGGAACCATGGCAGTTAAAGTGGTTTCAAACCAGCTCTAGTGCCCCAACAAACTATAGTTCCCACAATTCCATAACATGGAGCTTTGGCAATTAAGGCAGTGTCCAACCAGGTTACTTCTGCATCCTTATTCGGTCCCAAACGCACTTCAGAAATAATCCAGATTGAGACCACGTTAACTGCCCTGACTCAGTGCTAGGGAATCCTGAGATTATTTCTGCATTTGTTTTGGAGATAAGTAACCTCTCCTGGATCGGATCTGATGGAGATGTCATTTACCTGTGCTTTGGTCGCTGGCAGAATGGACCTCCTTCTCCCCATGCAGCTGATGCCCAGTAAGGGTTGTGTGTGTGTATGGTGGTGATAGTGTAGAAATGACAATAGTGTCACAACAACAATAATGAATATGGAACAATTACTTAGATTTACTCATCCATAAATGTTCTGTATTCATGATCGCTGATAAAGAATACTGGCCCAAATTTCTCACCATTAAGATGCTTTCACAACAAAGTTGACAAAATAACAACTCTAGATTTAATTTCTCATACAGCTCTTCTACAACTGGAAGATAAGTCCTGGATATGGAAGGGCACTTTTGAAATTCAACTGTCAGTGAAAATGTGAAAATCAGATGCTTATAGTGTGAAACGAAAGTTTTAAAATAATGTCAATTTTAAATTCTTTCCCCACCAAACATCCAAACCCTGAACAGTTGAATCCCTTTGATTCTGACTTCAGTTATTATGGCAGCCCTGATCTCACCTGTTGACGGGGCTTGTATAGGTACTGTTGTAGAGTATGATGGGTGAACATATCTTCAGCATCTCGGATACTTTTTCTTCTCTGTTCTAGTGCTTGCATATCAAGGCAGACAGAACTGGCAGTTTCTCTCCTAAAACAAAATAAAACAAACAAAAAAAGTGGTTAAGTTTGTTTTTTCGTTGCCTTCTACTTGCCAGCTACAAAACTGAAAACTTTATTCCCATGGTACAATTCCATGATCAGATCCTGCTGTACATTCAGACTTGGCAGGAGCTGGGAATGCAAATCTCTTGAAGAAAATTAATAAATTCTTGCTGCCTATATTATACTGAGGATTTATAGATAGAGTGAGACAAGCACTTTCAAAAGAAACATATGTTTCCTGTGAATATACACTAGTGAATTCTGGATTACTCTTAAATGTTCTGGTCCATGATGCTCCTCCCACTATTGTAAGCAGCTGAACAGCTAAATTCTGACGTTGTTGAAGGAAGGATTTCTCTTAAACCCACACCGTCAGAGATAACATTTGAAGAGGATACAGTAGCACCTTTGAGATTAACTGGAAGAAAGAGGTTGGCAGCTTTTGTGACTAATGCATCTGAGGAAGTAGACTTTAGTCTATGAAAGCTCATGCTGCCAATTTTTTTCTTCCAATTAGGGCTTTATAGACCACCCCACTAGAGCAGCGTCTCGCCACCCCTTTCAACACAGCTCCAATCCGGCGCTTTGCCGTCTCTAAAAGAAATGGCAAAAAGCCACCCTTTGTAATGGTGGCAGCACTTTTTAGTGCTCCTTTCAGCATGCAGCATATAAACGCCACACCAAAGGAGTGCCGTGACATCTCTAGTATGGCACGGCGCTGAAACAATTGCAGTGCCCTGTGTACACGGGATACCGCCACTGTGACATAGACGCCGTGTGGCGTCGGGTTCTTTTTGCTCCGCAGGGACTGCACTGTCCTTGTGGAGCAAAATCAGGTGTCAGCAGTCTGTCCTGCGCCTTAGAATCACTTCAGCTGAGACTGTGGAAGAGTTTATTCTGTTCCAGGTAAGGCTGGGCTGAACACCTGAATTCTAGTCCTAAAAAGAGTGTTAAACCCTTTAAAAAACTCTCTCCAATTAAAACCAGTGGGGCTTTAAAAATGCTAGATTTCTACAAAAATGTACATTTTCCTTTTCCCCTCCCATTTATTTATGTAATGTTAGCTTTCAAGCCACTGACAGACAAAGTATGGGACAAGCTTCTAATCTACTTACAGTAACTGGGACACAGAAGGTTCTCCATTCATTTGATTCATAATGCTGAAGTCCACATTGGCTGTGTTGTCAATGCTTGGGGAGCGGATGAATGCCAGAGAACCTCTTCGTTCTCCCTGTTCAACAAAGAATGCGCGCGCACACACACACACACACACACACACACACACTTCATTACAGTGTTTTCAACCAGAAGACTCAGGAGGGAGAGATGCTGACACTAACTCACAAGTATCTTAAGTTACAAAATATGGGATCATAGACCCAGTACAGACGGGCCCTTTGTGGTGCACCCATGCTGTGCTAGGGTTGCTTGGGGGTGGGATGTGCACACGCCCCACAACCCTAGAAACATCATGGGCGCGCTGCAGCTGCGCAGCACCATCCAAATGGGGCTGCACCACTGGCACATCATCACATTGTCGCTAGCACTTTTGTGCTGTGCAAGTGCATCGCAAAAAAGGAGCCGCTTCCATGCACTCCTTTCTTGCTGTGTAGCAGCGCCGCACAATTTGGTTGCAAGGAGAGGTGCCTCCCCAGTGCCTCTTTTTGACACTCTGTACCGCACCATAGTTTCACACTGTTTCTTGAAGCTATAATTTATTTATTTTTAAAGTGATTCCTTTTTCTTTCAAAGCTTTATACTTTGTATGCATTTACGCCACCTTTCTCCAAACACAGGATTCAAATATTTAATCTCTGCCACATATTACAGATACAGGATTTTTTTAAAAAAAAAATCATGTATGGAAAACACAATGATGTTATTTTTGCTTCTCAAAGTGGAACTCATTATGGTGACTTTATAAAAGTAAAATAATATAATGGCAATGACAGAAATTGTAGTTTATTGTGGCACAGAGAAGGCTAAAGGCCTCACAAAACTACTGTTCCCAGCATTCCCTAGCACTGAGCCAGAGCAGTTAAAGTGGTCTCAAACTGGATTATTCTGCAGTGTGTTTGGGACCACACTCCTTCAGAGTTGTGGAATTTCCTTCTTTTGAGGTTTTTAAACAAAGGCTGTAGTACAAACAAATCATCCCACAAGCCTGAAATCTACACACTTATGCTCTAAATATCAAAACAAAACATTTGAATTTAAATCATTGCAATCGTTGCTCAGTTTTGATTGGAAGTATTTAAATATTACTAATTTAGCATGGGGTTGGAAACAAATCTAAGCAAGATAAAAATCTGTTTCATCACAAAATGTATTTTGGATTACCTCTGCCACATAGCTAATGGCATCCTTCAAGTTGAGTTCACGGAAAACTTTAAGAATCCGGTCTCTGGTTTTCTGAGCAGATCTTCTCATCAGTAGTTTGCTGAGGATTTGTCTGTCGAAATTGGACCACCTAATGATTTAAGCACAAAAACAAAAGCTATAAATTAAATACAGGTTTAGTATTTTTCATGTTTAACTAACCAAGACTATGACCATTCCAAGAGCAACCCCATCTACATTTTAATGGCTGGGAAGCAGTGGGCCCTTCAGTTGTGGTTGGACTGCAACTCCCAGCAGCCCTAGTCAGTGGTGAGGAATGCTGGGAGCTACAATTCAACAATATCTGGAGGACGACATGATTTCTAGCCCTGATGTGATCTTTCACATGTTTATTCAGAAGTAGGTCTCATTGTGTGGAATGGGATTTATGCCCACAAAAGTGGGCATAGGATTTCAGTCTCAATCAGTTTTGAACTAATGCATAACAATTGTCAGATTTATTTGTTGTCTTACATTCTGACCTTTTGAAGCTATAATAACTTTTCTCTTTCAAAATAAGGGTGGCTGCTTATGGTGGGATACAAACCGCCGCTTTGCGGCGCTCCCCCGCCGCCGCCATTTGCTCAGTGCGGGAGCCGCAGCAGCCAAACCGCGCGACTCCTGCGCGGAGCAAAAAAGAAGCTCCATTTCGGAGCTTCTTTCTGCGGCGCCTCTATGACGTCGCGAGGCGCCACAGGCACATTCGCGACGTCATAGGCGCCGCGACACATCTGGATGCTATGCATCCAGTACGTAAAGATGGCGGCGCCCATGTGGAAGGGGCGCCGCCATCTTGTACGTACTGTATACGTACTAGGGTTAGGGGGGTGCGGAAGCACCGCCCCTTCCTAACCCTAGTACGTATACAGTACGTACTATATGGCGGTGGGTATCCCGCCATTGTTTCTTTTCCCATGTAATAAGTAATAAGTATTGTTACCTTTTCCTCATTTCTTTTTATCGACAAAACTGTTCTTGGGGGCATTCTGATGTCAAAATTTCACATTTTAAGCTTTCATGGTTTCTTACCATAAAAAAGTAATGAAAAAATAATGAAAAATCAACATGTAATGTGATGAGTTACTAAAATGCTGTGCCCCCCTCCCCAAGTGTTAACAGTAATGAGTTACTAGGGTGGGGCTGCAATAAGTTGTGAAGAAAATTTCCAAGCTCTGGCCTCAGTACGTATCATACCTTGAATATGTTTCTAGGCATAGTAAAGCAGCAGTAATATAAGTAACAAACAACAGCAGCAACAACAACTTTATACAAAATGTATCTTATTTCATGCAAAAATAGGTGTAACATGAAAGAGAGAACCAGTGTGGTGCAGTGGTTTAAGTGTTGGACTATACTTCTGGAGACCAGCTTTTGAATCTTGGTTCAGCCATGTAAACCTTGGGCAAGTTACTCTCTCAGCCTCAGAGGATGGCAATGGCAACCCCCCTCTGAAGAGACTTGCTAAGAAAATCCTATGACAGTGTCACCTTAGGGTCGCACCATAAGTCAGAAACAACTTGAAGGCACACAACAACAAACAAAACAATTGTAAGTTGTTTTTTTTAATTGATGCAATTGTAACTCATAACAGACTTGCTGGCTCTACCATCAGTTTTGTCTAGCATTCTCTGTGAAACAGCCAGTTAGAGAGCTGACAGTATTTATAAATCAAATAGCCTTGAAAAACACATGGGAAGGGGATGATTGTGAGAACTGTTTCATATTTTTTATGATAGTCCATGCTATAATGCTGTTGAACACTAAGGCCTGTTACAGCTATAATAAAGCTGCTTCGGATCTCTATGGAGGTATGCTATTTAAATGATGCATGCGTCCTAAGAGTCCGGAGATCGTGCCAAAGCCACACTCCATTCCTAAGCACTGGAGTGCAGCTTTGGTGCAGATTCAGGATTCTTCGGATGCATGCATCATTTAAACGGCATACTTCCAAAGAGACCCGAAGCAGCTTTATTTTGGCAGTCTGTAACAGGCCCATGACTTCATTTTTAATTTTCATGGCAAAAAGATGCAGATTTCCAAATGTTAACTAAAATTCTAAAGTCATAATAATCAATAGGATATTACATGCTTTTAGTAATTATATCATATATATTCCCCCCCAAAAAAACCCAACATGGTGTAGTGGTTAGGATGTTAGAGTGGGACTTTGGGAGATCAGGTTTTGAATCCCACTTACCCATGGAAATCTTCTGAGTGACTTTGGGTAAGTCACATTCTGTCAATCACAGATAAAACGAATGGAAAATCTACTCTGAAACAATCTTGCTAAGAAACCATGACAGCTTTGCCCTTAGTGTTGCCATACATTGGAAATAACTTGAAAGCACACAACATTTTTAAATACTCTGTTAATCACCTTTATCATGTGCTCTAATGCAAAGGGAAGCTAGATAACATGCCTCACCTCCAACTTGCCCATAATCTCATTTATGAACCATCCAACAACTTTGCAGAAAGAGCTGGTATATATAATCCGAGTATTTGTAAAGACCTTGACAAACAAATAGCTGAAGCCATGAATAAAGACTGAACTCTATGTGTGTGAATAAAAATAAAAATAATGCTCACATAATGCTTGCTTTCTTTCAACTTCCTTATCTAGTCAAATACAGAAAAAGTATTTTCTGCTTTTGCATAACAATATTGATCAAGAAAATTGTGGGAAAAGCTCACTCAAAATGGTTCTTCTTCAGTTTAGCATCTGTTGGTTAAACCATTACAGTCAGCCCTTCTTATACATGGATTTGTTATACAGGGATTCAAGCATACACGGTTTGAAATGTTCCAAAAAAGTATAAATTTCAATTATCAAACCTTGATTTTCCATTTTTTATAAGGGACACAGTTTTGCTCTGCCATTATATTCAATGGGACTTGAGCATACACGGATTTTGTTATACACGGGGGATCTTGGAACCAAACACCAGCGTATAACAAGGGTCCACTGTATATGTAAAATCTATGAAAGAAGAGTTCAAGGTGTATATTAAAGAAGTTCTTCTACCCAAGAATAGTGTGTTAAAAGAAAGCAATAGGGCTCAGGTTCTGACAGCCTTACAACTTTGCTTGTGCAAGTAAAATGCAAAGGAATTGTGTTACTGCCAGTTTCTGTCACCAGTTAAAAAAAAGGATTAGATATGCAAATTTCCAAATTATTTCAAACTAAAAACAGAATGTTGTAACTCTGATTACAGAGGAATTCCAGCCATTCCAAGGCTTAATAGAGAGTGTGGTTATCTTAATAACACAACTAACCTGTTTCACTGTTAGCTTGTTTATTAGAAGGCCCTATGTTTGACTACTGTATCGTGCTATTTTAATCACACTTTTCCATTCATTTATAAACTGTTCTCTTCCAGTAAGATAAAATGGTCTGTCTCTACTTACTTGTCTCTCAGGTAATTGTGTCCTATTTGACCAGATATATCTTCAATAGCTGAAAGAATGTGGTCAAAGGCCTGTGAAAACAAAAAACACAGCTTTGACTGGGCAACTGGACAGACTGCTACAGAAGTTTACATGCAGACACAGGCCAGGTCTGGACAGTGTACACACACGAAGGGTAAAGCAATTACCATTGTCATAGTTATTTTTGGTATAAGTGAATAACTGATTAGAATATAGTTGAAAAATTCAGGAACATGATTCTGACCTCCACACCAGTAGGAGGAGTCCTCACAACACTGCAATGTAATATTTCCTATGGCACTGCCCTGTGCACCTTTACAGTGCCAGACACACCGTAACAGACCAGTCTGCTCTTAATAAGACAAGGCCCTTCCACATCTTATCTAGAAGCATCCAGCAGCCCCCTCTTCCCCAGTTATTTACAAGAGCTGGGGAAATAGTGTTATTATAACCTTTGGAAAAATTGGGGGTTCAAGGCGATATGCTGGAGAGCTACAGCTTGTCACTGAATCATATTTTTAAAATATTTTCAAACTGTGGATGCTTGAATCCATGGATAAAAAAATCTGTGGACTGTAGTGTTTGTTTTTTTTTTGAGGCAGGGGAATCCCTATAAAAAAGAGTCTTTCAGTAGGGATAATAATATTCCCCACCCACACACCCAGGCTATGTAACATTTAGTATTATATATATTGTCTGACTGACAGTCACTCTTCCAAGTCACAAGGAGAGGACCTTCCTAGCCCTTCTATTAAAAGCCTTTCAGTTGACTCTCTGGGGTGCTGTATCTGGAACTTTTGTCATAAAACCACATGATCTGCCACTCAGCTATAGGTCATGCTACATTTTCCTCCTGGCCTTCAATACGAGGACGTGGAGAATAACACATTAACTTAAAAGTTGAACATCCCCTCCCAGCATCCAAAATGTTATTTTTCTGTTTCTGAATTTTGACCCCTTTGGATTCTGCTGAATCAAGTGGATAGTGAGCCCTCCTGCACCACAGCAAAAGTCGGAAAAGAACAGATCTTATTCTTTGTGGCTCTGCTTGTATGTAGCCAAAACTATCTACTCACAGGAGAGAGGGTATCAAAAAACTGAGAGGGACCCAAAGATTTGCAGAAGTGCAAATTGTCTTTAGAAATTAAACCCTTAAAAAGGGAAGGGAATCAAAATGGCTCAGTGAAAACTGACCATGCATGTGTTGCAAAATTTTTTATAGAAGAAAGCCAGAGGAATGAGATGAAGCCCCTGAAAGAGTGCATGATTAGCTAGCTAGCACCCTGAACAGGGACATTCTCTAGAGAACTATTTTCTCACAGGCTCCATATATCATACTCTAATGGGTTTCATCAATATATAAACACATGTATTGCCACATATGCTACCCAGACATCTAATAGTTAGATGCCACCAGTTCTTCCTGATGAAAGATGGACTGTAAGTAAAAGCACAGACATGTTAGAAAGTGCAATTTAATCAAGTGGTAAAATGGTAACTGTTATTAGTATATAGCTGGTGGGTTTCTTGATAAAAAAGTATACAAGATTTCAGGCTTTATCCCACTCATCTCTGTTTGATCATGACATTGCTTACCCTGCCATGGAGCTTCTCATTCAGTTTGGGTTCTCTATGCTCACTTTTTTTCACTTTCAGCCATTGCACTAAAGGCTTGATAGTCAAACCCTGTGGAAGAAAACAAATTACTCACATTTGATTTCCAAAAACCAATGGGAGATGATTCCTACATTGCTTCCCACGTTACGGTTGATGTAAATCTAGAGGAAGCACATCTATGGCGCGGTACGGACCTCCCAAAAAGGACAGCCTGCCAGCACCTGTTTTTCTGCCGGAGAGAAGCCTCAGCCACCAAACGGCGAGGCTTCCCACCAGCGGAAAAAGAACCCGCAAAAAGTGGGTCCTTTGAAGTTGCGGTGGTGATGTAATGAGTGCACCACTGGCGCACTTGTTATGTAAGTGCCGTGCAGCGTCGTGAGGACACCTCGCAGCACTTACGTAGCAATGGCGGCACCGTGTAAACAGGGTGCCGCCATTGTCACGCCCTCATCACGTGTGAGGGTTGTGGGGCATATGGGCATTCTGCCCCCCAGGCAACCCTTGCACATGACAAGGGTGCCTGAAAGGCCGGTGTGTACCGGGCCTATGACACCAATTAAAAACCTTAATTTTAGGCATTTTCATCACACCTTATTTTAAAAGACCATGGCTGAGGAAATCATACAGCCTGAGGCCTGAAGGTGGTAGATGATTTAGTTTACTCTGCGGAAACCCCAGACCCATTACGGCTGACAATAGTGGCATTTAGCCCTCAGTGTGTGCGCTTATGTAATCTCATATTGCAAAAGCATCTCTACTTCCCCCTTTATGCTGGCATAACTCCCAGGACTCTGCGAACTGCACTGTATACAGGTAGTGTTTGCTAGCCTCTAACAGTGATACAGGAAGTCCTAGGAGTAAGGAAGGACACCTTTATGCTGTAACTGTTGATGGATTATTCTGGGAAATGTAGACTTATTACTTCTGTTGTTTCTTTAAGGCTGAGGCTTTGTCTGCATGGACCAAATAACATGACCTACCCCTGCCCACTTGGTGGGGAATCCAGATGACACAGGGCCAAAGCCCTGAGTATGGTGCAAACACCAAACCTGGGTATACCTTAAAATGGAGTAAGAAACCTTTACGATTTGCTCTTGATCTAAAATGTAATCAACATTAGATGCCTCATTCCGACCTTAGAACAAGCGACACACTGTGATGGCAGCTGCACTAGGTAGCACAGCAGGGCATGTGTGTGAATAGCTGCCCAGTGTTGCAAAGGAGAGCCCTAGATATCAGGGGGAGGTCAGAGACGCCCCTAGAGTAATTCTGGCCCATGCAGACACCACCAGAAATAAACTGTTCTAGAGTGAGGTTTGTTTTTTTCCTATTCAAGTGATATTGTTGCCACTTCTATATGGCCATGTTCCATGCCACTCCTGAAATGGTGACATAAGAAAAAACTGTGGGTTCCCTACTCCCTCAGTCAGATTTACTAGAGTTGCCAATACTGGCATGGAGTATAACCATCACATTCATCCTGAAAATCTAATATCATGTCTTGAAATTAATTTCATAGTAGTATGAAGTAAGACTTTACTACTACTACTACTACTACTTACTAGCAGTAAAATAATACTTACTAGTATTACTACTACTAGTAGTATTACCACCACCACGACTAGTACACTGGTACCCCGGGATACGAATTGATCGCGTTACGAAATTTCCGGGATACGAAAAAGTTAGATTGGAAAAAACTGTTCCGGGATACGATGTTTTTTTTTTTTTTGGGTTACGATTTTTTTTCGGCGCGAAATTCAAACGGAAAGCGCGGCTAGCGGCTTTCCAGCGCTAGCGGAAAGCCTTTTTCGGGTTGCGAAATGTATCGGGTTACGAACGGAGCGGCGGAACGAATTAATTTCGTAACCCGAGGTACCAGTGTAATAATAAACAATTTTGTAAATACACAATTTGTATACAGGATGACATCCCCCTTTATAAAAATATTAGAAGAAAATCATTTATGTTTGACACAAATCATTCAGTGGGCCAGAATTACTGAAATAAATTCTTGGCTGCTAAACTACAATGAAGTAATAGAAACATGTAATTTCTCCCCACTTAAAAACTGTGTTAACAATTTTGAACAGCAAATAATATTTACATTTGCAAATGTATTGCTTGCCTTACTTATAGAGCTCTCTCATGAAATATTAACTTGAGATCTATTAATACACTCAGCTCTGACATGGAAAATTTAGTCTTTAGCACAGAGCAAATTGTGTTTTGTCCCAAGTGGTATCTTTTGAAAACATAAAATAGGATCACTGTTACTAAAATTATGAAGATAATTACACTCAGCTCACTGGCATAACGTAAAGTCCATATTTAGGAGCTACCTTTGCTACTGCACTGGGCGTTCTTAAACACGGTATGAGAGAGAACAAGTGTTAGGCTTGTGAAATGTCTAATTTCCTTCTCTCCCAATGTGCTGTTCTTCTTCCTAAGAAAAACTTATGTTTGACCTGGATTTTAGTCCTAAGGCGAGCATCATAGAGCTGATTGCAGTATTCCGGTGGGTCAGGCATTGCCTCCTGCCTATAGGGTAGCAGGTGAGGACATGTGTAATTCTTCTCTGACTGGATTTAGGAAATAATGTTTAACCAGGACTTTGGATTTCCCTTTAGTGGGAAAAATGCTGAAAAATTGAATACCTGGATGATTACGGTAAAAAATACAACAATGATTGTTGTGCTGACAAATAGGTTTCTATCCTTGACTTTGTTTCCATCCAAAAGTACCACCAAAGCAAAAGCAACAGCACCACGAAGGCCACCATATGACATCACTACTTGGTCTATTATTCCCAGCTGGACCATTCGGAAGTGGTTCAGGACCCATGTCTGCAGAATCACACCTGTTAAAACAAATACTTCAGAGTAACAAAAGTCTTCATGAGCGCATTCCCTTTTAGAATCATAGAATCGTAGAGTTGGAAAAGACCACAAGGGCCATCCAGTCCAACCCCCTGCCATGCAGGAAATCTCAATCAAAGCATCCCCAACAGATGGTCATCCAGCCTCTGCTTAAGGATCTCCAAAGAAAGAGACTCCACTACACTCTGAGGGAGTTTGTTCCACTGTCGAACAGCCCTTACTGTCAGGACGTTCCTCCTAATGTTGAGGTGGAATCTCTTTTCCTGTAGCTTGCATCCATTGCTCGGAGTCCTAGTTTCTGGAGCAGCAGAAAACAAGCTTGCTCCCTCCTCAATATGACATCCTTTCAAATATTTAAACAGGGCTATCATATCACCTCTTAACCTTCTCTTCTCCAAGCTAAACATTCCCAACTCTCTAAGTCGTTCCTCGTAAGACATGGTTTCCAGACCCTTCACAATTTTAGTTGCTCTCCTTTGGACACGCTCTAGTTTCTCAATGTCTTTTTTTAATTGCGGGGCCCAGCAGTTGACATAGTATTCCAGCATTTTAAAAAGGAATTAGGAAATATACGACTACTAAGGGATTGTAAAGCAACAGTTACTGCCAAAACAGAATCTTGCATTCCTAGAAATGGCAATTTTGTCTATCCTAGTGAGATCTACCATTTGTCTTAACACTTTCTGAATGCCTCAGAAGATTGTTGGTAAGAGCCAGCTCTAGTTACACACTGTCACATGCTCTTTCTCTTCTGCTTTATATATTCCCTTACAAGGCATGAGGGTTAGGTGAGTTTTATAATGAGCCCCAAATCAGCCGCACACACACAACTCTCTTGCAAGGTTGGAACATTTGTCTTAAACAACAGCAATTGCTTTAAAAGGTTTTTACTGCTTTCCACAATTAATCTTTGAGGTAACAAATGCAACTTAGATTTCTCTTTTAGGATGTTGAAAAGTAATCAGTGCACCAGCAAACAATCATTTGAAACTATGTTTAAATGATGTTACTAAATATTATCAACCTGTATGTATTTCACCAGTTTTAATATATTGAAATAGTGCATTGAGATGGATCTTCCTCTGATTTCCCTCAGTACTTCAATTTGTGATGAATGGGGTGACGGAAACAACTGGAAGAATTCTGTCCTTCTCATAACTGAAGGACCTCAAGAAAAGAGAATTAAATATTGTGTCTGCCCTAGGAACTAGCTTAATATGCTTTTCAAATATCCATGGTGCCAGGAAGCTGCCCGGTTTTGCTTGGAAATTGTGGTGCAGTAATGGTTTTTTTAAAAGAAGAAGTTTCCTTACCAACGACTCTGTAGACAGAAATGAAGACTAATGTCAGAAGTACAAAAGCTGTGTTCCAAGTCCAGATTTCAGGATTAACAGCAGAAATTCCAAGGAACATGAAAATAATAGTCTCTGAAGCACTAGCCAACAGCTTCATGGTGTACCTCACAGTGGTAGCAGACTGCTCTGAAATATTTGCCTTGACATATTTTTGACAGCATATCCCACAGAAGGTTATACTGCAAGAAAGAGAACAAGCATATCAGTTATGTATCCTTCTAATAACTTTGTCTTAATTATATTGCATTTTTTTATTGTAGTTTTGATTAAACTCTTATCTTTTAAAATATAAAAAACCATATTTTGCCAGCCTAGACTCTATAAACAACTGTTTTCATTACAGGCTTGTATCTATGACTACGGGCATCACTAGGGGTTGTGGGGGTCCAGGCCACATCAGGTGACACCTTAAGGGTAGGTGACACCATTGCTCTCCAAACACCTTCCTGTGGACAGAAATTGGCTGTGGCATTCACCTGCATCCATTTAAAATGCTGAAGAGATGGCATGAGGCTTGGTGGGAGGAGAAAGGAGAGGTCCCATTTTTTAAAATTAAATTATTTATTAAAAATATTTTTTGTATTTTTAGTTTTTTAAAAAAACCTAAATTTCTTTTAAAACATTCACTTTAATCACATAAAATTATGTACGTATAAATACATTTAGTCTGTACATATGGCACTGTAAATTAAAGGTTCAATTTTAATTTTGCAAGTTGTTTATGTCACAATGATTAACATTACATTCAGTAATATACAGGAATTACAACTTATGAATAACATGAGTACAAAAAAATTACTAAGGATTCTGTATGGTGTAGGGAGGAGGCCAATGTGTGTGTGAGAGAGATACCATGAATTAACGCACCGGATGATGCCAACCCTAGTGATGCCACTGTCTCTCACATACTGACCTGTCCTAGGCCAGAACCTCTGCCCAGGACAGTCTGCTATAGAAATGAAGAGCTCCACACAACATACCACACAACATTTTGAAGGTCACAACTTTTCTCTGTTTATTTCTTAAAATAATGGTACTAATGAATACAATGAATACCAGGTGCTGCAGGCTATATTTCAGAGGAAGGAACTTGCAAACCACTTCTGAGTTTTCCCTGCCTAAGAAAACACTATGGAAAATTAATGAGGTTGCTATAAATCAGCAGGCAACTTGAAGGGACATACACACCATCCAATATTACTTGCAGGAAGCTATTCTTTATGAAGTCATACAAAAAGTTATGACTGTCTTTGACAACTCCAGTTCACCATCTGAATTGTTTCTGAGCCAACAGCTTCCCTGTCTCTTTGGTTAACCTTTTGCCACAAGCCATATTTTTGGCCCAACCAGATTACATGTATGTCACGTTTCTTTTTGCAAAGATGCTTACTCACATAGTGAAAGATGCCACGTGATTTTCCTCACTCATGGAGCTTTCACTTAGTATAATTTGTGATTGATTGATTGATCATTAGATGTTAATATGGACTTAATCTGTAAGTCTTGACTGCAGAGATACCCAGTGCTGATGAGGAACTCTCTTGTGGGACAGGAAACAGGGTAAACATAAGGAATTCATATTCCCTTTAACAACTGGTTTCACCCTTTGTTGACAACCCTAGAAGTGCAACCTTTTCTTCACAATGCAAAGGAGGTGTGGGGGCAGCCTTGTTCTGGTGCAACAAGATGGCCACTGGACAAATTACACATCCCACTTCCTCATGAATAAGATTTCTTTACTATTGCATTTTCCACAGTTTCCCTTTATGCTGGATCTTTTATATTTACATAAGAGCAGCCATACTGAGTTTGGCTACTCTCCAAATGTAGTCAATGCCCTTTGCATGAAAACTACAGAAGTAGGAATACATTGTTCCGATCCTCTGGCTGGTTTCCAGCTTGCAGCAGGTCTCAGTTTGGGGGTTTATCTCCTCAAAATTGTATGAATTTGTTCAGTTTCTGCTTTTGGATTTTAAATTAAGATAGTTCAGCATTTCAGTGCTGTTTGACATTATATTCATTTTAAAATGATAACCTTCTCCGGTAACACTAGAAATAATAATGAATTCATTAAATGAAACTTACGCAAGAATGGCAGAAAGTGAGAGCATCTCTGCAGTTAGGTAAGACAAGTAGGAGACGACAAACACAAATCCAGGCTCTATGATTCTGACGTGTTTTGTGAAGCGAGTGACAAGTGAAAGCAGGAATGCAAAGACAACACCAATAAGAGTGCCTCCTAAGCTCACCACAAAGAATGATACTGCAACAAAAATAATACATAAGTTACAGTACATTTTAAAAGCAATACACAGTTGTGTTCAATCACTTAGAATCTTTGCTTTCTGATGGCTAGTTAAGTCAGGAAAATGGTGCTACAAATTTTTCACGCAAAGTTATAACTAGCTATCCAGATTATTTATCTATTTTGAGGGGTGCCAGTGTGATGCAGTGGCTTGAGTGCTGGACTATGATTCTCGAGACCAGATCTGAATCCTTGCTGGCCCATGGAAACCACTGTGTGATCTTGGGCAAGTCACACACTCTCACCCACAAAGAAAGGCAAAGGCAAACCCATTGTGAAAAAATCTCATCAAGAAACTGCCATGCTAGATTTACCTTAGGGACAACTTAAGTCGAAAACAACTTGAAGTCACACAACAACAACAACTGATAGATATATATAGCTCTTATCATTGTCATGGCCTTGAGTAATAGCCAAAACTATGGACTCTGGAAATCTTTTTAAGGTGATGGTGAGGTTGACTCCAACTCTGGCAGCCAGTTTTTAATCTTGCCTACTTGCAGGTAGTTGCGTTATGACCACTGGAAGCGTTCCAATTTTGGGGTGGGTATGTTTCTTTCTTAACCATTTAAGAAACCATGCTCCTCAGGAAGGAGATGTTGAGGGGGGCAACATGGATGGAGTGGCCTCCATCTGCCATCAGACTGTATTAGAACAAAACTAACAATGGATTATGGAATAAGCAATTTTTTAATATCAAAATCAATATTTTATAACCAGAATGGAAAATGGTATCCTATTATTTCTCACTAATTCATCAGGTTCCTCTTATGCCTACTTAAAACCAAATATTTGAAATTGGCTTCACGGCTTCTAGAATTAGCACAGAAAGACTTATGCACAATATCTCTCTCTAGCTGTCTCTGGCATGTGCTTTTTTCTTTTTCTTTTGCTTTCAACCACAGACTTCCCTAACTATCACATGTCATCTTATGGACTATTTCTATCTTGTTCCAATGAGTGCAGTTTGAAACATTTTCACTTTCATGCCCTAGAGATTATTCACGTTGAACTGGATGTCACTCAGTTCCTGTCAGCTTTCCCTCTGGGATGAGTTTAAACACTCTTATACCACTTTGTTCTGGATCAGATGGTACCCATCCTATTTTGTACAGATTCAGCTTTTCTCAAAATGTTATCAAGTTCCTCTGTATCTACCATTTTCTCCACATATTAACACCCCAGGATTTACCTGTCTAGTTGACTTTGCATGTGGAACAAATGGGATTCCAGAAAAAGCTACCTTTGAAGGTCCTGTCTTTCATCACTTCTACCTTGTTACCTAACCTATGTTTCCAAGATCTTATAACTATACTTATTATTTATTTATTTAAGAGTATTTATACTCCGTTCTTCAGCCATGGCACTTCATTGATTCTTCTCACAGACCATTCTGCCTCTCAGTTTCTCCTGGATTCAGAGGGATTCACTTGTTCCCAAATGGTTCAGGAGCTCATTACAAGAAAATTCACTCAACAGATGTCTCATCAAGATTTAGAGTGATTTTGCTTGAAACTTTTGGGCATATATTATGTCTGTGTTGCTCAACACCATACAGAAATATACATGAAAGACCAGATACAACTTTTGTCATTGCTAATTTGCTTCCTTTTACAGCATGGGTGGGAATCATGCAGCCCCCCTGTTGTGGTTTGAATGCAAGACTCAACAGCACTAGCTAGCACAGCCAGTGTTGAGAAATGTTGGAAGCTGGAGTCCAACAACATCTGGAGGGCTATATAATTCTCACCCTTTTACAGCATCAGTGAAAGGTAATCCTAGGCTTTTATGTGATGCTCATCATGTTTGCCTTTGCAGAACGGAAAGACCCACAATGAGAAAGCTGAAGCCCCTCAAATTTACACATGTGACACTGGCTTTAGCAGGAATCAGCCCACTTGAACCATACTGCCTTTTGCACAGTAGCAGTAGTGAGCAGCATCCCCCTTATCTAGCTTTATGACTCTCTTTGAAAGGATATAAAAATAAAAAGGCTGTTATATATCCATTAAACTGCACAAAATGTACCATGCTGGGGTCATTCATAGCATACAAGCATGTGAAATGGCTTTGTATATTCAGTCAGATCAACTGAGTCATCACTTAGAATGGTGTCTATATTTTTAAATGCTCCAAAACTGGCCACAGACACGGCCTGCCATCTCTTATCTCTATTGGTCTGCTGGCCCACATTCCTCCCTATCTGCCGAGGCATGCAAGATTCCAGGTTTGATTTATAGTATCAGTGGTAACAAAAGGGTAGGTGAGGGGACCAATGGAGGAACAAAGAAGGAGGTCCAGAGCTTGGAAGTACTGTGTTACAAGTAACTACACCACCTGTAAAGAATTATGGTGGTGGTAGTGGTGGTACAAGGGCAAAATAACTATTTTTTGTTGGATATTGTAACAAGTGCCTACATCATTACTTTCTGCGTTCAAAAAGGAGGTGGGGGGCTGCTGCTTAATATTGCTTCAAATTTTTTTTTCTTCAACCAGTCCCTTCTCAGCATTAGGGAGCAACACAACAGAACATGTGACTTGATGCCTGCCAGCTATACTCTCAGGATGGGTCAAAATGATCATTCTCAAGCCACTCTAGGAAATGTCTGCCAACCACACTTCCTGTGGAATGATATGTCGCTTCATTCTCCAGTGGCAAGAAGTGATGCGTGAAGATACTTCTTTCAAGCAATGATGCAGCAACAGATAGGATCCTGTGTCACGGTGAGCAGTGAGAGATCTTTGTTTCAAATAAAAAATAGAGTAACTTTCCCTGCCATTTTGTACATTTAAAATAAGCACTAACATCCTTCCACCCTCCCCTTAAATAATGACTAGAGCAACTTCACAAACAATGTGACATTGCATCAACCCTTATTGTGATAGAATTCAGACACATAGCCGTGTTAGTCTTGAACATCAGTATGCAAAAGGATCTTGTAGCACCTTTCAGACTAACTATGAGGAAAATATTGTAGCATAAGCTTTCATAGACTTGGTCTATTTCCTCAGATGCATGGAGTGAACTGATACCCAGGAAGGACTTTTATAATTAGACTGTATAAACACTCATGGAAATAATAGGATACCATATTCCATTCTGGTTATAAAACACCTTGGAGAAGGGCAGAGAAAAACAAACTGGAGGTTGTCTTGCTCTATATATCAGAGAGGAGAAAATACCAAATAAGCCAGAAACCTTAAAAGGGGAAGAATCTCTACAGAATTCATCCACAAAATAACAAACAATAGCAGGTCCCAAAAGTAATTTGGTACTGGAGACATGATTTCATTCTTTCCCAGAACATGGGATATCTTCGTGCACAAATATTGTCTTTTAACATTTCATATAAAGCTTGACTACTGTTTGATTACAGAATGATTATATTATTGTTTGATCATAGAATATGTCCAGTTGTGTAACGTTGCCAATTCATGTGTGCAGATACACACATTTCTCTGCTGCACAGTTGTGCCAGAGAGTGAGATTTGCAGGGAAGGTGTAACACATGAAAAGAGGGGTATCTAAACCTTCTCTCTTCTATTCTCCCATTATCACCAACCACCAGAGCTGTGATTCTAGATTTCAGATCCTTTTTAATGACAGAATCTCATGCCTGCAGTTTCAGATGGGTGGGAGTTTCAGGGAGAATGTAAGAGGCAAAGGAAGTGTTAAGCACTCTTCTGCCCATTCCCTGCTTCTCACATGCAAAATTGTTCCTTGGCAAAACTTAATGTTTTGCAGCAGAAACAGAGCACCTGGGCATTGGCATACACAACTTTACAGGTCATTCCAGATCTAATCTAAGGATCCCATTACAAATTAAATTAAGCAATCACCATACAGTATGCAGTTTTCATTTTAAAATTCTGAAATAATATGTAGCCTCCATATTTCTCAAATATCCAGCAGCTACCCATGTACTCCTGCTTTTCTATAATGTGCACTGAAAATAACATAGCAGAGAAAGGCAAATAGAAGACTGTATGAGATAAGTGATATCATTTATTACCTATTTCTAAAATCCAACCAATTTTTGATCATACTGTAGTACATTTTAAAAAGTTAATCACCAATTTAAAAGATATTGGGAGACAAATGAACCCCCGAACAAGAGGTCATGTTTTCTACTTCAGTCTATGTCTTAAGATGAAACAGAACAGATAAACATTTGACCATACTAGCACTGATGAAAAGAGATGATAAATTACCGAGTATGTAATATATATTTCTCATCATCTTATTTTGATGACACTTTAGCCAAAGCAAAGAAAGTAAAGATCAACATGGTATGTTTTTTTTTTATTAAAACATTTAAAAGTGGTACAAAAATATTGAGATGTACTTAGGACATGCCCCTCCATTATACGACACCAGAAGTGTCAGCAGCAATAATCTGGGACACAAGAACAAGCTTTTATTAGAGGACACTTAATAAATTAAGGCAGTTACTATAAAAAGAATGGAAGAAAGAGAGTAAAAATGGATTGCACTGGAAGGTAATTTAGAAAATCTGTATAAGAAAAATGTTATTGAAATAAAAACCCTTGGACAACTGAATTTAATATTTGTTTCTAAAATCTATCACAAAATTAAGTGATAGAACAAAGTCCTCCAATAAAATATGGAACAGAAATGGTTAGCAGAGCAAACCAAAACACCACATCCAACTTTTGTTATTAAAATGTGATAAAATGAAGTAATGATTACAAGTAAATTTGGCAGAATCCTGGACAGACACAATGATAGCTTTTATTCATAAAGAAATTGCCTATATCAGTGAAGTTACATAGGTCAATAGTTCCCTTAAATAATGATTATAAAATGTCTATGAGCTTTATAGCAAAAAAAAGTTTAAATAAGATACTTTTCAATGATCAAATGGGGTTTCTTGGACAAGAAGACAATATTAGAAAAGACATTGTTAGAAAAATTGTGTTTACTTTATATTAGGAGTGGGGAAAGTACCCTTCAGTGTTTTTGGACTGCAACCCCCATAAACTACATCAAACGTAGCCAATGATTAGGTGTCAGAAGAGTTGCATTCCAACAATATTTGAAAGGTTACACTTTCCCCTACACTACATTATGTTTTTGTTTTGTTTTATTTTTGCTGTTGTGTGCTTTTAAGTCATTTCTGACTTATGGTAACCCTATTACAGGGTTTTCTAGGGCTGACAGTAGGTGACTTGCCCATGGTCACCCAGTTGGTTTCCATGGCCAAGTGGGGAATCAAACCATGATCGCTAGAGTCATAGTCCAAAACTCAGACCACTACACCACGCTAGATTATGATTCTGGATTAAAATAAGGAATCTTAATGTTATCCTTTAGCTACACAAAAACATTAGATGTGAAATGTTATCTCTGATACTCAAACTAAACAAAGGTACTAAAGAACAATGCCTTACTGCTTTACTGTTTGTTCTTGATTTAGAATCTGAACTATAAAAATAAGAGAAAATAGTTAAACGTGTTGCATAAAACTGGAATCAGAATACAGGGATGGGGGGACAAACTCTATTCTAACAACACATCAGTTGAAAAAAAGCATTGCAGTTTTTCAAGCAACTGAGCAGCTTGAAAGAGAGTCGGGATCAACTGGCACCAATGAGAGGGAACTGATGTACAGCAGAGCTAGCACAGATGAAAGATTCCTTGGAGTGGGTCCTCACACCAGGACTATTGTGGATCTGTATGATGTTTACTGGCTCGCCCTTGGCATGTCTCTTTTTCCTCATCTATGTCATCAAAGCACCAGCGCCAGAGCTGTATGGGTATCAAGCTTTCCACAGGGTCAGTTTTCCCTCTCCAAGGTCTCTCTTAGCCATCAGAGGAGGAATTGAAAAAAATCATATGGTCCTCCCAAAGACACTCTCCTAAAGCTCACAGGATTACATCTTTAAATTGTAAACAAGAATGTGTTGGCATATTATGTAAAGAGGTAACATCATATATGGTAATTCCAGCAAGAACATTCCAGCAAGAAAATATAGAATGTACGGTAGATATTAGTTTCTACTGTTGAGTGATAGATGTCTTCTTAAAACTCTAATAATGGTAAAATAAATTAAAATGAAATACAATATAACAAAATCCTACTCACCTACACCTTTGACACAGTCCACAACAGTCACATTTTCTGCCCCTATTGAAACAAAGGATTCAAACACGTTGTATAGCACCTAAGAGGAAAAGATGTAGACGTTTTCATGAATGAGTTAGAAAAAGTATTTTATGAAACTGGACAAGGCTAATATATCAAATACATGTGATTAACTATTAATTAAATCTTTATGTAAAGAACTAATAAAATCTTTTCTTCTATAGGGAATGCTATGTGGAATTTCTGCCTTAGAGGCCTGATGTGATCCGTTCCGTACTCCCCTGCGTAAAGCAAATTCCGCCTATGCTTGAGCCCCATTTAAATGAATGGGGCTCATGCATGTGGCGGTGCATTAGTGCAGTGGCACGCATGCGCCATGGGTGCACGCCCCATTATTCCCTATGGGACGTGCCACCCCTTCTCCCCATGTGGCTTTCAGCATATGCTGAAAGCTGCATAAAGCATGCCCATGTGTTACAAGGGCACACTGTACCTCAATGTTCCCCCCACTACAAACACATATAGGCAGCAACATATTCTCAGATCTGTGCTGCACAGCAATTACACTTTTACAAGACTCCCAAGGCCTAATTGTAATAAATGAGAGGATTCAGGAACAAGGGTCAGATCTGGGGAAGAAAGGATATACTATCCCTTCATGTCTTTAAGATCTGCCAAAAAAATTTTTAAATCCTTCCCTGCACACAAGTTAATACTTTAAAAAAAAAAGGCTCAAGGAGGAGGCAGCCTTTTGTAACTGCTGCAGGTAGACAAGGTATTTTCGAATCTATTTGCTTATATGTGTTATGCATGGATGTGTTTACGATTTTGTGTATATTAAATATACAGCATGTGGATGTGTGTATATAAATGTGTGTGTTCTCTATATATACCGGTACTGTATAAACAAGTGCAATATGCAAATATACACATATGTATGAAAGCATGTATTGGGTGGGGTGGCACTGCATGATTTACTGTTGATGCTGTCTACTGCTCTGACTCTGTCCACCTCTGACAAGCAATCTCTGGACAATTAACCACAGGGTAATGTGGTCCCTGGGCTAAACATTCTTCCCACCTCTGCAGTAACAACAATGAAACCTATCCAAACATATCCAGTAAATTTCCAGGTAAACTCTAGCAATACTGTTTCACACTCTTTTATTCAGAACTGGGATTATTCAGTATATTTCTAATTGTTATAATTCAATTGCTTATTATTTCAGACTCTTAATTTTCAAACACAATCATACCACGGTTACAGCATCATTAAGCAGTGATTCTCCAAAAACAATGATGAAAAGGACATCGTTGACATGGACTTCTTCAAATACTGCCAGCACAGCAACAGGATCTACTGCAGCTATTAGACTGCCAAATAGGAGAAAGTCCAGCCATCCACTTTCAAGTTCACCTAAAAGAACAAGGCAAACATCACACACAAAAAAATCAAGCTATTCTCTGAAATAGATGGGGCACACTTACAATAAGCTATTTTTATCTTCATCCGAGAAATAGGAAAAACAAAGAAACAATAAACCTTGAATTACTCTCCTGACCAATGAAAACTGATAATCAAAGGCCTGACACAGACAGGCCAAAATAAAGCTGCTTCAGGTCACTTTGCAAATATGCTATTTAAATGACCCTAAAGACTGGAGTGCAGCTTTGGTGTAGCTTGCAGATTCTTAGGACGCATGCATCATTGAAACACTATACCTCCAAAGTGACCTGAAGCAGTTTATTTTGGCCTGTCTGTATAGGGCCAAAGTTAAGTTATATCATGTACTGTTGCATGCTCCACCCCCCATCCCAAGCTAATCAATTCAGGTGGAAATTTAGATCAGGGACAAAAGTAAAAAAGGAAACAGTTAAAACATTTTGGAATGAATCCACTTCAGGTCTTAGTTTGAATTTTAAAAGAGCTGTCTGAAATGCTGGATCCTATCTTCCAAACATAGAATCATAGAATCACAGAATTGTAGAGTTGGAAAAGACCCCAAGGGCCAACCAGTCCCCCCTGCCATGCAGGAACTCTCAATCAAAGCAACCCCGACAGATGGCCATCAAGCCTCTGTTTAAATACCTCCAGGGAAGGAGACTTCACTATACTCCGAGGGAGTGTGTTCCACTGTCGAACAACAACCCTTACTGTCAGGATGTTCCTCCTAATGTTTAGTACACTGGACAACTCCTTTAAAATTTAGACTAAAATATACTGTAGACTTACCATTCTGCTGAAATGGAAGCCACCAGATCAGTAGTGTCACTGAGGGGGAGGATGCGGTGGGTGTGGACCGCATCGGGTGACACCCCAGAATGGGGGTGCCACCCAGGTCAGCTGCTTTGCCCACACCTAAGCTCCGCTCGAGTGTTGCTTGGGGCCATGAGGGCCCCAGAAACCTGCCAAAAGTCCAGGACCAGAAACCCTGCCTGCGGGAAGCCTCACCCCCCCCCCCCCCCCCCGCACTGGGTGTCACCCAGTGCAGGAACACCACTGCACCAAGCATCACTGTTGGTCTTCAAGGTCTGGATTTGATTTTCTTCATTAACCCCCTCCAAACAAACAAACACATTAGATTATTGCACTCGGAAATCCTGCCAGGATAGAAGCGGGATTGAAGAGTCAAAACCAGATGTGATCACACACAGCCGCAGCTGGGCAAGTACAACCCGTATGCAGCCTGGATCCCAGGCGTGCTTATCCTGTGGCTTTTCAAAAACAGCAAGCCCCCATTTTTGAAAAGCCAGGGGATATGTGCAGCTGGGGTCCAGGGTGTGTACAGGTTGCACTTGTCCAGCCATGGTTGGTTGCAATAACACCTGATTTTGACTTTTCAATTCCATGTCTATCCTGGTGGGATTTCCGGGTGCGGTAATGCCCACACTCACACATAAACACACACACACAGAGATAGCCCTAAATGAGATCATGGATATCTCTCATTAGTCTTATTTTGCCTCATTGAAACAAAAACTAACAGAAACAGTGGCTACTGGCAACCAAATCTAGCTCTAAAATGATTAGGCCTTCCTGTATAAACAGTCTAGCTTTGAGTGATCTTGTTTTCTGCTTTTTGTTGCTCCAGTCATTTTTATATAATAATGTCTCTCACTGCTAATGAGAAAACAAATGCAACTTAACTAAATGAACAAACACAAATAAGAAATGGGACAACATGGAACCCCTACTAGGAGCTGTATTTCTGCTGTGTGGACTAAAATTGTGTCCAAACATGGAACCCATTACGGGGTTTTCTTGGAAAGATTTGCTCAGAGGTGGCTTGCCATTGCCTTTCTCTACCTGACCATAAAGACTCTCCCAACACTTAAAAGATAAGGCAGTCTTCTGAATGCATTATATCTGTTTATGAATAAAGTGGCTTCAGAATCAAATGTAAAGAAATGAGTGCAGCAATGTAATGTACTCTATGTACTGTATAGAGAAAAGGACTTCCTTTCATTTCAATAGTGAAATGTCAAAAGGCTTTGGAAAGATGAGCACTACCATCACTCCTGTGTACATCACTGTTAAACAAAATCAGTGATCTAAAACAAAATCACTGTCAAAATTAGAGCAACATAAAATATACAATTTCTTTTCATGAACACCGATGGTAGTGTTGGTGAATTTATGATAAATTCTGTAACTTAGCATTCACATCTATTGAACTGCTGACTCTCAGACTATGAGTTTAAACAATAAATAACTGGGGCCATATAAAAAGGAAAATTCCATGGTCTTCCCATCATTACAAAATTTCAACAGGCACTTACTCAATAGAATGGAATGGAAGCATCTATCAAAAGAAGGGAAGGAAAGACCTGTTTTTTTAAAAAACCACCACTATTTCAGGCCATTTATCTTTTTTATAGGTTACCAATTATGTACCTGAGATAATCTTGAAGAAGCAAGTAAGCTAATACTTATGGGAATATTGCCACTTTAGTGTTCCCTCTGCTATGTCTAAATTGCACCCACTGACTGAAATACCACAAAATTAAGTAGAAAACATATAAATTTCCCAGAATGGACAAATCTCTGTTTTAGTGATGGCATGAAGACTGCAATGCTAGTGACACTAGTGTTGTAAACAGCAGAAGAAGGTAACAGGGAGATAGCAGAGAGCTACTCCCACTCATCCCAGTTCAATATATTTAAAATATCACAGAGCACCACAAGGTAGACATTTGTTCACATTGGCAAAAAGAGAAATTTTCATGATGGTACTCCTGAGGTTTAGAGAGGAATTCTTCCTCCAGGTTACATGAGGAGGAAGATAGTAAGAGCCCTTCACCTTCCGCAGATATCACATAAAAGGGCATGCTCTCTCAGTTCAGAATTAAGAGGGCTTGTTGGCAAGTGACTGTCTAGGCTGCACACAAAGGAAAGCAACAGCAGTCTTTCACAGTTAATTTCACAACCCCTATTGTAAACGAAACCTTAAAACAAATATCAAGAGGTTGGCAAACCCTAAATGCAACCAAGATGGCAGCCTAGCTTTACTGTAATTTTAGAAGAAAGAGTAAACCCAACACAGGTCTAATCTGGCTTTGAAAATTATGCAACTAGATCTTGACAAGCAACCTGAGATAGGCAACATCTTTTAAATGCAAAGATTATAACTTTCTCAGGCTCTGCTAGTTTGCTATGCAGATCATAGAACCATAAGATTTGAATGTACCCCAAAGGTCATTTAGATCCACCCCTGTCAATGCAAGGAATTTGTTTCACACTTCTGCTACTTTTGGCTAAAAAACTCTAACACAGGAATGTGCACCACTTCCTTTTAAATTTAATAACTTTTATTAAAGGCTTTCCATATACAATAAAGTTTCATATAACTATGTTTAAACAAAACAAAAACAAAAACAAAAAAGAAAGCAAATAGAAAGATTAGAAGAAATAGAAAAGATAAGACATATAAGATAGCAAGAAATAAGATATATAAAGATACATAAAAAGTCAGTCCTTCTTATCTATGAATTTTTAAATCATGAAATCAAGCATCCACGGCTTGAAAATATTCCAGAAAAAGTAGAAATTCCATATGGCAAACCTTGATTTTGTCATTTTATATAAGAGACACCATTTTCCTATGCCATTGTATTTATTGAAACTTGAGCACCCAAGGATTTTGTGATCCACAGAGGGTCCTGGAACCAAACCCCAGCGGATACTGAGGGCCTACTGTATGAAAAAATAAATAAGTGACTCCTGATTTTCTTTTCAGCAGCTATACACATATAATGGGAGGGGTGGCGTAGTGGATTAGGTGCTGGACCAGGACACTGGAATACTTGGATAAACTAGGGTTTGAATCCCCACTTAGCCATGGAAACCCAATGGGAGACTTTGGGGAAGCTCACACTCTCAGTCTCAGAGAGAGGCAATGGCAAACACCCCCTAAACAAATTATGCCAATAAAAAACCCTGTGTTAGGTTCACCTTAGGATCACCATAAGTCAGAAATGATTTGAATGTACACAGCCACAACACATATAATATAATCCTGCCTCACTGTCTAAAATTTACTTCATATACTTCTTCTGATAGCAAACTCATATTAATTCTAAAAATTAAAAGTTATCAAGCCATTTCCCCTGACAAGAAAGCTACAAAGGGTTTCTAATCTTTTAAAAATGATTTTTTCTCTAATCAAACCAGATAATTTATCCACTTCTGCTAATTCATTCAATTTTGCAACTATTCTCTTACTGTAGGAAATACTGAATTCTTTCAGCTATGAGGATATAGCAGTTTTGCTGCCTTGATCATATACTGAAGTATTCTTCCATGGGTCCTTTCCATTTGTTCATCCATAGGTCTCAAAAGAAATAATTTTGGTTTTAGTTGTACGCTTGCCTTTAAGATCTTCTGAATCATAGGCGTGTTACAGGCCGCTGAAAAGCGGCGGCCTGTACCTGCCCCTTTCCCCGCCAGATTGGGGCCTCAGTGGCCAGAGCAGCAGCCGCTGAGGCCCCGATCCGCTGCTTTCCAGGCAAAACGCCGCTTCCCTGCCACCTGGAAAGGGGTGTCCTTGGGGCTCCAAGCCACAAGGACACCCCGCAACGACAGAGAGGAGGAGAAAGGGGCCGCTTGGCCCCCTTTTCCTCCGCATCGCTTGGTGCAGCCATCTGGGCTTTGCCCAGAGATGCAAAGCCAGGAAGGAGCTCCGAAACAGAGCTCCTTCCGGAGTCGCGGAAAGGGCACCCTGGACGCGGCCCCAATACGTCACAACCGCGCCGCCTCATTTGGAGGAGGTGTGGTCGTGATGTAATCATGGCGGCGGCTGTGTGGAACCACCCCTTCCTAACTCTAGTATGCGCTCTGTGCGTACTATATGGCGGTCTGTAACCCGCCAAAGTAGTCTTTGAACCTAGACTTTTTTTCCACATGTCCACCACATATTGTAAAATACAATGTCCCTTCCTGTTGCTTACATTTCCTACACACATTTAAAGCTCCCTTATATATTCTTATATCAACAATACATTGTTTTATAAATATTTTCTTTTGAGATTATAACATAACGTAAATTTCAACCCCTTCAACCACATCCTTTCCTATTGCTCCATTTCTGTTATATTCAATGTTCCTAGCCCATTTTTGTCATACAATTGTTCTTCTTCCATTTCAGATTTAAACAAGCATGTATACATGTTGGCAATCACATGCCCATTATCTAGACATCAGCAATTCAAACTACGATTTATTTTGTTCAAAACCATAGTTCTTTTTGTCCATCTTAAATCTTTCCTACAACTGTAAATATGAAAACTACTGGAAACTATGTTGTCATTAGCTGCCTTCATGTTGACTTTGACCCATGGCAACCCCATGAATGAGAGACCTCCAATTTACCCTATCCTCTGCAGCCCTGTTTAGGTCCTGAAGATTCATTGCTGATTCTTCCTTGATTGAGTCTATCCCTCTAGAGTGTGGTCTTACTCTCTTCTTCTTGCCTTCCACCTTAAAAAGCATTATCGTATTTTCTAGTAAATTCTGTTTTCTCATTATATGGCCAAAATACAACAGTCTCAGTCTAGTCATCCTGGCATTAGTTATTCCAAGGTATCAAGCACCACATCTTCAGCTGAACCCAAAGAGTGCTCAGCAATGGCTCCTCTTCATCCTGGAGAGAAGTGATCAGTTGGGTGCCACAGGGTCCTGTCCTGGGCCAATGCTAGTCAATATCTTTATCAATAACCTGGATTAAGGAATAGGGGGCATGCTTATCAAATTTGTAGATGACACCAAATTAGGAGGAGTGGCTAATACCCCAGAGGAGAAAAACAAAATTCAAAATGACCTGAATAGATCAGAAAGCTGGGCCAAAACTAACAAAATGAATTTCAACATGGAGAAATGTAAGGTACTGCACATAGGAGGAAAAATGAAACACATAGATATAGGATGAGGGACACCTGTCTTAACACCAAACAGTACATGTAAAAGGGATCTAGAAGTCCTAGTAGACCACATGTTGAACATGAGTCAACAGTGAGATGTAGTAGCTAAAAAGGCCAATGTGATTCCAGGCTGAATCAATAGAAGCCGTGCTGCAATTGAATGAATGGTGTGCGTGCCCGTAGCGCATGCACACCGCCACGAGCCCCATTCTATTGAATGGGGCTCGAGTGTACGCAGAATTTGCCTTACATGGGGGGGAGGGGTTTCCGGAACAGATTCCCCCCCCATAAAGAAAGGCTCCACTGTATAGTGTCTAGATCAAGGAAGTAATAGTGCCACTCTATTCTGCATTGGTCAGGCCTCATGTAGAATACTGTGTCCAGTTCTGAGCACCATAATTCAAAAAGGATGTTGAGAAGCTGGAGAGTGTCCAAAAGAGGGTGCCCAAAATGGTGAAGAGTCTGGAAACCATGTCCTGTGAGGTACGACTTAGGGAGCTGGGGGTATTTAACCTGGAGAAGAGAAAGTTAAGAGGTGTTATGAGAGTCCTATTTAAATATTTGAAGGGATGTCATATTGAAGATGGAGCAATCTTGTTTTCTGCTGCTCCATAGAATAGGACCCAGAACAATGGATGCAAGCTGCAGGAAAAGAGATTCCACCTAAACATTAGGAAGAACTTGGCAGTGGAACACACTCCCTAGGAGTATGGTGGAGTCTCTTTCTTTGGAGGGCTTTAAACAGAGGCCAGATGGCCCTTGTGGTCTTTTCCAACTCTACAATTTTATGATTCAAATGAGTTGATTTTCTTCCTACCAGCTTTATTCACTGTACAGCTTTCACACCTATATACAGAGATGGGAAATACAATGGCTTGTATGATCCTAATTTTAGTATTCAGTGATACATTTTCACATTTCAGAATTGTGTTTAGTTCCTTTATAGCTGTCCTTCCAAGTTCAAATTTTCTATGATTTCTTGACTGTAGTCTCCACTCTGATTAATGATTGAGTGGTATGGAAAATGTTTTATTTCAATGTCTTCATCATCTACTTTAAAGTTATCTAAATGCTCTGTGGTCATTTTTAAAAAAATGTTCAAGTGTATACATGATTTCCTTCCTTGGCTTTCTTCCATAATGTTTCCAAGTCTTTGGTATTTTATGTTAGTAGTATCGTGTCATCTGATTATTTTAGATGATTGACGTTCCTTCCTCCATTTTTTACATCTCATTCTGAATCTAATCCTCCATATGATGTTTTTGGAACACAAGTTAAACAGATAGGGCGATAAAATGCAATCTTGTCTGATTCTTTTGCTAATTTGAAATCACTCTGTTTCTCTGTATTCTATCCTGACATCAGCTTCTTGCCAAAAAAACAAATAAACAGATCCAAGAGCAAATCAAGACTACCTAGAAGAAACTGATTTGGATGTATTATGAGAAGGCATGATTCACTAGAAATGACAATAATGCTTGGTAAGGTAGAAGACAGCAGGAAAAAAGGAAAACCATATAACAGGTGGATAGACTCAATCAAGGAAACCACAGCCCTGAGTTTGCAAGACCTGAGCAGGGCGATTGATATCGGGGTGACTTAGAGGTCTCTTAATCATAGGGTCATCATATATCAGTGTTGTTTGTTGTTATTAACTGCCTTCGAGTCAACCTCGACTCATGCTGACCCTATCAATGACACATCTTCCATGTCTAAACCTGCTCTTTGTATGATATACATACTAGTTGAACAGATAGGGTGATAGAATGCACCCTTGCCTGATCCCCTTGCCAATTAGGAACCATTCTGTTTCTCCATATTCTGTTCTAGCAGTAGCCTCTTGTCCCAAGTCCAGATTTCTCATCAGGACTGTCAAATGTAGTGACACTCCCATTTCTTTAAGAGCATTCCATAGTTTTTTGTGATCTATGCAATCAAAGGGTTTGCTATAATATATAGAGCACAAACTGCTTTTCTTCTGGAATTATTTGGTTCACTCCATGATCCATCATATGTTTGTGATGTGGGTCATAGTGGACTCGACAGCAATTTACAACAAGAACAACAAAATTTACAGTCCAGTAGTAAAGTGGGGGGGGGGGGGAGAGACTTCTGTGTCAGTGGGGCAGTGAATTCAAGTTTTAATCTGAATTTTAAAGGAACTACCTGAGATCCTGATCCATATCTCCAAAGCAATTTTCAGCAGTTTGGAAAACACATTTACTATTCAGATTAAAGCCTGGGGAATATCCATTTTGCTACTGACATGGAAGCCATTGAGTAAGATATGGGGTCATAAGAAAACTGCATATAAAGGAGTCAACCTGCCACTGAATTCATATAAGTGGTACACTCAGCATTTTTGTCAAAACAGCTTCCCTTGCTGGTGCTGGAGCAGCCATACTAGACCTATAGAACACCTGATGTGGAAAGATCTCCCTGATAACTTTGCTGGCCAAATTGGGGATGAGCAATGAGCCATTTGCAAGTAATCAGGCTTACCCATTATTCCACTGCGATAGACTCCATACAGAGAAAGGCCAGTGGCAGCAGCATTCCAGATGGTTCCAATCACAGCGTAGAGGAGAATTGTGCCCAAGTTGCCAAAGAAGAGTCGGTTTGGCATGAAGTATCCTGCATCTAAGACGATGGGTGGAAGCAGGTAGAAGAAAAACACATTTGGTGTAAGAGTGAAGGAGGCGATATGGTCAGCTGCATACACGATGCCACCCAGACAAAGGCCAAGGACAATCAGCAGAACACTCTCTGGAACCACACTGGTAACTTTATGGGACAGATGGAAAACTGTTAAGGAACAAAATAGTTTAGTTAGAATCAAAAATTTGCTTCTAGCTTGCACATAAATGTGTGAAGGAATCTTTATATCAACAAGATACACTGGCAATCTCACAACTGGAAAAATCATATTGTGCTATACATTCATAGTGGAAAGTTTATCTTTACTGTCACTGCTTGATGTAGCCCTACCACTCTGGGGCATTGTTTTTCAGCCATTCGTTTCATATGTCACATCAATCAATATTGTTAGAGCAACTAAGGGGCTGTTCACACTATGTTATAAACCAGTTTGCAAACCAATTTAAAAAGGGGTTGTTCACAGTTGCACCAGTTTTTTCTAACCTTAACCCAGTTTTTCCAAGACTGAGTTTTTCCCTGTTTCTTTTTCAAAACACCAAGTTTTATCAGAGTAACGCCAATGTAAACTTGCTCTTGATCTCATTCGGGGATCCAGTAGGGAGGGGTTAATGTGCAGGGGGTCAGTCATGCCCACCCCTTTGCTCTATCTATCCCTGCCAGCCAAGCACCATAATTTTTCACAAACACACAAAAATAATTCCCCTAGTTATTGCAAACTGTTATGAAATCTTGGCATCCCAGCTATGGTATATATGTTACTGGTTGAGGATCACTGTTTTATGTTCACAAAAACCCAGTGAAAAATTGTTGTGATATTACTGCTCAAGATCTAGCTATTCCTAATTGAAGGTACCTAGAGCTAACTTATGGGCATGGTCAACCAGGAAATTATCCTACACAAGGCCTACTGAAATAAGCATGATTTGGACAAGTGCAGCTCCCATTAATCTTGTGCTGGTGCAAATAATTTTCCAGTAGATTGTGGTTAATGAGTACTGAAGAACGTCTGTGCTTTCTCCTTGTGCTTTAAACTATATTGAGTCATATTGGTTTATGCGTTATGCAACCTTTCAATTTATGTGATCTAAGGTGCAATACAGAGCACTGAAAAAAGGCGACTTGCCGGCGCCTGTTTCTCTCTGCAGGGAAGCCGCAGCTACCAAACTGCGCGGCTTCCCAGCGGAGTAAAAAGAACCCGCGAAAAGCAAGTTCTTTTTACGCTGCAGCTGCAGCATAACAAGTGCAACTTGCGTAACAATGGAGTCGCCTATGTGTACAGGGCACTGCCATTTTGACGCCCTCATCACGTGCTAGGGTTGAGGGGCATCTGGAAGTGCCGCCCCGAGATGACTCTAGCACAGTGATGGTGAACCTTTTAGAGGCCAAGTGCCCAAACTGCAACCCAAAACCCACTTATTTATTGCAAAGTGCCATGTCCTGGCAAACTCTGTGCTGGGACGATGGCACATGTGCCCACAGAGAGGGCTCTGAGTGCCACCTCTGGCACATGTGCCATAGGTTCGCCATCACTGCCTTAGCACGTGACGGAGGCGTCGGAAAGGGCTGGTCTGTACCAGCCGAAAGTTACCATATGCCTCAATGGGTCTATTGGCCATAAATAAAGATTGATTGAAATTGAGCAATCCTATTTTAATTTTTTGCCATATTTATATTTTAAGCAGATAAGGCTATCTATACTGAAAGAGACATTTTCCTAATGAATTCACACCTTTTCCTAATATACACATCAATGTACACATTTCTATAGACATTGCAAAGTAGGTCAGTTTTCTCCAGTATGTGACATGTCAGACTTTAAAAACAACCTTTTTTTATGGCATAAGCTTTCATGAAGTCTAATTAATCACATGTATGAAATGTTGTCTTGATCTACAGGAATATATGCACATAAGTGCGGCAATGGAAAAGAATGATGTCAATAGAGGAATGAAATGCAGAAAGTACATAATGTAAAGGTCACATTACTTATTTAAAATTCTCTTTCTGCTGTTAAGAGAATTTTTACACATCTAATGTTATGGCTGTAAGAGGATGGGACTTGTCTAGGTGAAAAGAAAATCAATATATGACATCTCATGTATTCCTTCATAGTTTAGGCATTTTGTGTAAATTGTTGTACTTGAGCTTTTGGTCACTGCCTGTTATTTTACCAGCTGTTTATTCCTCACATCTTGTTTGTTTCATGTTTTACCTATTTTTTATACCTGTCTTAATTTATGCAGCTTTTATTTTACATAATGTTTGAATTTTGAATTCTAAGCTACCCTGAAGACCTTATAGTGGAAAGGTATATAGTATGTTATAAATAAATAAATAATTAAATCTGTGCACACTATGCCAATATAGGTTAAAACTTCTTGTTCTTCTCTTAGATTAGTGAAGGAGAATGGTTATTTAAAGTAACTAGTAAGAAAGGAATATATTTCAAGTGGATAGATCTGGTTTTAGCATTGGTAGCTAAACTCTGGCTTCTTAAAAATGTTATGTTACACATAAGAAAGACATATTAACAGCTTTTTCACAATGTCCCCAAATTTTAATTACTTATTCAGCACATCATCATAAACAAAAGTCTTTAGGTTTTTTCTCTCTATGGCAAGTAAAATGTAACACAAAAACCCCACAACAACTTTAAGCGCTTTCCCCCCTTTTGCAGTAGTGGCTGAAATAAAAAAGATCTTGGTTTTTTAAAGGCTCAAACCTTCTCTAAATCAACTTACATTTTATTTTTTAAAAAGTAAAATAATATAATCCAGTCATGTTAAAACAGCAATTAACATTTTCCAAAAGCCAGCAACACATAAAAACAGTAATCTAAGATGTATACTTTAAAATCAAAAGCAATATAAAAAGTTAACTTTAAAGCAATGTTACAAATGTTCAGTGCAGCATCTTAACTAAAAGGATATTGATATAAATGGATTTTGAAAGTCCATTTAAACGTTAGCAGAGATGCGGAAAATGTATACTCCTTGGGATGGAGTTCCACAATACAGGGTCACAAGTGAAAAGGCCCAACTCCTTCCCTCTTCTCTGCGTGAAGAGAGTGGGAATCATAGGGGCAGAAGCTATAGATCAGGGTCTAGATCTGACTACCTGCAGTCCGTTTTTCATACTGTTTTGTCCCAGATGGGCTCAGCCAGAAACTATTCTAATCAAGAAGGGAAAAATCTTTTTCAGAAGTCACACCAGAAATAACGTAAGAAAAATATGAAAGAGTAAAAGATATTGATGCATCTAAGCAAGTGATCTGTATATTTGTAATGCTTTAACCACTGAAGCCTACAACTATATGTCCCCAAGCAAGTCATTCAGCCCTCACTAAGTGCTGCATAAATGTATAAGTTATTCTGCACTCACTAAGGTTAAAGAAGGGCTGGAAAGTCTCCCATTTAATTTTTTTTTCTTTTTGAAAAATTACCTGGTTAGTACTTAATTTATGCTAATCTCTCTGTGTTCTTTTCCCCCCTTTGCCACACACTTAATGGCCACAACTGAACCCATCTAATGTTGTAATGAGCTCATTAAATTTACAATGTAGATGGCTGTTTTCTGCGGGTCAGTAAACTTACATTAGCAATTTAAAAGTTGGCCATCCTTTTAGGAACACCAGGTCATTGTTCCTCATTTGGCCAGGATAAAAACCCCATGTGCTTTACCATAGAAGTCAAATGTCAATGGAATATGTATAGCAAACAGAAAGGTCAACATAAACATGAATTTTGCAAACCATGAATTGAAGCTATTTTCATGTATGAGAAGAATACTGTAGTTTAAGTTAAGGTGACACAGACTATGTTCACCATATATGTTTAAGTCTGGGACACTACTTCCACCGAGCCCTTCTGACTTGCCCTCATTTGGTCTTCTGAGCAAGCAAGTTCTGGTTAGAATGAACTAATTGCTTTCCATTAACCTGGAGCACATGTTGCTGTATTTCAGGCTAACCTTATATTGAAACCAATAGACCATCTACAACAGGATGGTAGAAAGATCTGCGGGAGGGGGGATGAGAGGAAAAGAGGGCATTAGGGAGGCTTTCAGTGGAAGTATTGGTGCGCAAGAAAGACAAGGGGAGCCAGTGGCCTTTAGGACCATGGTGGGGATGAGGGTTGCAAGAAACTTCTTTTCAGGTTCCCTTAAAATCACCACACAGCTACACCGATTGCTTTGTGTGGTGGTGTCTCCCACTCTTCACCTCCGCATACATGTTCACTCCCTTAGCAACTAGGAATGGCAACTGGAAACTTAGCAGTAATGGCAGCAATGGAGAAGTAACAGCAAAAAAGAAGCTTTCAAACTTGGGACACTACTTAAGCTTTGTGAGTTTTGCCAAGATATGGCTGGCAAGTTGAAGTTGCACTGCTGTTTCTGCTTTCTTTCACTGGAGAGGCCACAAGAAGAGATAGCAGAAAAAACAATGGTGTGGTACAGACCGCCATAAAGTGGCGTACTTGCATTCATACTAGGGTTAGGGAGTGTGCACCAACCGCACGCTCCCTAATGCCAGTACGTGTGGGGGCTGCCATGATTGCGAGGCCCTGCCCACATGTCACACGCGTCAGAGACGTCGAACATGCATCGTGTCCAAACTGCATGGTGCATGTGTGACGTCTTTGTGCTGCTGGAGGGCGCTTGTCGCGCCTTTCCAGCAGTGCGGAAAGGAGCTCTGAAACAGAGCTCCTTTTGGGAGCGGACTGTTCCCACGGCAACCACATGGCCACAGGAACGATCCTCAGGAGAAAGGGGGGGGCCTTTCTCCTCATGGCTCCCAGGGTGTCCGGGGGCATGAAGCACCAAGGACACCCCTTTTCCGCACCATGGAGAAGTGGCATTTTGCCGCTTCTCTATGGCCTGGACAAATGGCAAATTGGGGCCACAAGGCTGCCAGTGAGGCTGCCCTGCCCCAATCCGGTGAGATAAGGGGTGGATGCAGGCCAGAAAATGTGACTTGCTCAAGATCACCCAGTGGGTTTCCAAGACCAAATGGGGATGCAAACCCTGGTCATAATCTAACACTCAAACCCCTGTGCCATGCAGGTTCCTATTTAGTGAGGCTATACCCTCATAAATATAAAGGAAACTTTGAAAGTTATTAAAATATGAAGAAATGAATCTATTTCTCATCCATTTACAACAATAATAATGTAGTTGTATTTCTGTTACTGGAAAAGCAAACTAACTACTTATAGCTAGTTGTATCTAAGCTCCAACTTAACTCCACTTCAAGATGGTATGGTTGCCATCTTCATTATGTTTGTTCCAGACATACATACTGAAGAGCACTGAAATCAATGGGACATACATTAGTAACAAATATTAAGTCCCACTGATTTCAGTAAGTTTGCTCTGAATAACTAAATCTGACTTTAAAGATAAATGTGTTTATTAACTGCTCTGACCTGTGTTAATTAAATGGAGTATTCATGTCCAGAAGCAGCATATGTCTCAGAAATAGGTATTGAGAACAAATAGAATAGCTATCTCCATCTCATCTTGCTTATGAAGTTCTCAGGTAAACTTCAGATGGATGGTTTATCTCTTCCAGAAAGACACTTCTTCCGTTTTAATGTTAGAAAGTTAGGAATCGCCAAGGCTAAATATTGAGTGGTGTGAGTCTGGTAACATTATGGCAGAAATCCTGAACATACTCAGCAGAAGTTCTACAGACTTAAATATTACTTATTTCTGAGTAAACATGTTTAAGAGTGGTAAGTATGCATGACCATAGGCTGCAGAGAACATTTCATTTTATTGCCTCTATTTGTTAATCAATACTAAGAAGGCAGCATAAACTTAAGAGAGAATTAGCAGAACAGAATTACAACGAAAAAATGTTGCCCCAGGTGTTCGTAAAATCACATCAGCTGAAGTTCCTGTAAAAAGTAAAATGGCATGCAAGGACATGAGTTGGGAATGGATGATATATACTTAATTCTCTGTTAAAATTACCCTTAGAAATAAACTGCAGCCTTTAAAACAGAACCAGATTGAACAGTGTGTAGTGTTTTTAAAAAGAGGACAGTCAAAAGTATGCTGTATGGGGGCAAAAAAAATGTGAAGGAGATGTAATTGAATTCGGAGACTGGGTTTCCTTCTTCCTCTCCACTTATTTCTCTTTCACATACAAACAATTTAATTTCTGAAATACTGGCCAATGAAAGAAAAGCATGAGTAAAATCCAAAGGGAACAGCTACCTATTTTACCCTGTAATTTCTTTCCAGAAAACAGAGCTTGTTACCTCATCTTTTTCTCCTTAATTCACTAATTTACAGATGATATCTGATCAGACACAGTATCTCCTATAATATCTTCTGGAAAATTTTTGATATTTCACTGTATTGTTATTAAAATGTAGAAAACCATTCTCAGAACCTATTTATTGCAAAGTGCCGTGTCCCTCTGGCTTTCCAGTAACAAACTCTGGCAAACTCTGTGCTGGGGCGATGGCACATGTGCCCACAGGGAGGGATCTGAGTGCCACCTCAGTGCCATAGGTTCGCCATCACTGATGTAGAGGTTTCTCTCAGTTCAAAACTCCATCAGAAGATGCTTTGTGTGAAAAAATTTCAATCCAATGAGAATTCCAATATAAAATGAATTCAATCAGCTCCTTACTACATGAGAAATGTACTGAGCAAAATACATTGTAACATAACCTATTTACCTGACCACCAAATCTCTCTGACCTTTAAAGCGATCCTTGGAAAGCAGGAGAAGAGGATGAAAGGTCAATAAAAATGGCAGAGCACTCTTTACCTGTCAATTTATTTTTGATGTCACATTCCATAGAACAGAACTACTAGGGATTCAACCTATGCAGAATTTCTCCAGCATAACGTGCCCCAAAATGAATTGTATATTCATAAGACAACAGTATAATGTGGCTTATTTTAAAAAGCAAATGCAATCCTACACTATATGAATGGATGCACAGTCTCTAATTATATGCAGTAATAGTTCCAATCTATACTGTGCAGGTCAGGCCCGATTTGAAACACACTTGTCCCTTCATATTTGCTAGGGTTAGGGGCACAAGACCCCCATGAATATGTAAAAACTGCAAATAACAAAAACACCATGTTTTTACCTGAGAGGACACCTCTCTAGGAAGCCCTAGGTCCTCCAGTGCAACTCTGTGGTTAACATCCAACAAACACTGACCAAAGAACTGCACTGGAAGAGCTACAGATGCCTAGCAGAGTATTCTCTCTAGGAATCTCTAGGTCCTTCATTGCAACTTTTGGTTAAGAGTTGCACTGGAGGACCTAGATATTCCTAGAGAGAACATATTAATCCGTGAATAATCAAATCCACAAATATCAAAGCTGCAAATATGGAGGGATGAGTGTACTGCATATCATTCTAAGGAGGACATTTACAAACCGTTTAGAGAATGACCACAATGGTGAGTGATCTAGAAATAAGGGAGAGTTCAAAGAGTTGTGTGTGACTGGTCTGAAGAAAAGGATTGATCAAGAGAGACAGCTGTATTCACATATTTGAAAATCTGTTATGCAGAAGATGGATAAAACCTGTTCTGTGCTGCATGGCAGGCAACAGCCAATGAGTGAAAAATAATAATTCTGGATAAACAGAAAAAAACACATCTCAGATAGTAAGAACTACTGAACAGTGAAACAGACTGATTGAGGTCAACTCTCCAGCTCACACTGGCACAGAGGTCTCCTTCACCAGCATTAGTTGCTCCTGCACCATTCACCCCACCAGACATTGCTGACCTCTATTAGCTCATTCAGGGTCTGGCCAAGATCATTAAGCCTGGTGCTATCCTCACTGCACAATTATTCTCTGTTGGAGGTGCCATTGCAGTACCACCCTGCCAAAGATCAGGTTCCCCTCTCCAATTGAACCACATGTCTCTACCAGTTCTCCATCTCTCTGCTCCATCAACTGAGCACAGGATCCTCAAGATGAGCTGGCATCTACAGGGCAGCAGATGCCAGCTCAGTGACAGGGTACACATCATTCTACCTCAGCCTAGCCTGCAGAAGTTTGGGAGTTGGGTTCCCAAGGGGAGGGTATACTGCAAGCAGTGGGGAGCATGTAACCTCTACTCTTCCACCTTCAGAATGTGGTCTGGTTCCTGTTCCCTCTCCTGCATCGGTTCCACCAGCAATTATGGTGGTAAGTGTGATCTATCCTTTCCTTACCTCGTCTCCTTCACACAAACCTACTTCACCTCCTTCTCTCCTAGAGCGCTCCTCTGAAGATAACTCATATTGGGATGTACCTTTGCCTCCAGGGGTGCCACTTACTGTTTACCAAAAAGGAGTGCATTTGGAGGAGGGAGTACATAGATCTTTTCCCCTACTATTTTGGGACCTGGAACCCAGAGCACTTCAAACACCCAGCGGTGGAAAGGAAGTTTATTAACTGGCTGGTAGGATGGGGTGGACCAATTACATGTGAATAGCATTCAAGGCACAATTACATAGATGCAAGAACCTGGTCATGTACCAAGATATTATACCCACGACTTACACCACTTCCAGGGGATCAGCTTGGTTGCAATATGAGCAATTCTGGCAAAATGTGATATAAAATCTGTATTCTGGCTTCTGTCAGTTCATCCTGGGGATTTTGATCTCTTGAGCTTTCAGAGTGCCTACTGTTATGACAAGGCTATGCCTATGGGTTATATTCTATATTGTGCTACATCTTTGAGCAATTCAGGACATTCTTTGAGTGGTGTGCTATTAAGATGTCAGTTTTATTTTGGTGTGATGCTGCTGCAGTAGTTCACATTGTCAAGTCCTAGAGTTCAAAATCCACCCCCCCCCGGGTCATGAACATAGCGGGGTGTCTCCTCTTGTGATGCTTGAATTGTAACAAACTTTTCTAATCCTGCCATGTGCCTGGAATCCAGGATCCTTTGGAAAATTTCCTCTCCCATTTTCAGTTAGACATGTTGCAGGAACTGGCACCACAGGTCATTCCACAGCCCATGGAGATACTGGCCCATCTCTGGAACCTTGGCACATAGAGGTCAAACATGCCATCCTGCTGTCTCTTGCCCCTTCAACTCTCAATGCTTACCATCAGTCTGTAAATCTTCCAGAACTTTCTGACAATTGTGAGCGAGCTGGACAGATGGCCCATGTGGTGCGTCAATTTGCATTTCACATAAAGGAGTCTGATTTGTCTTCCTGCACAATCAGGGATCACTTTGCCACCCTGTTCTCTTATTCTAAAGCAGCAGGCTTCCCAGATCCCATGGCCAACTTCCATGTTTGTTGGGTTCTCGAAGGTAGGCAAGGAAGACACTCTCACTTCTGGATTCTCACCTCCCTATATCAAAGGCCATCTTTCCCCACCTCCTCCAGTTGTTAACGGCATTCTGTGTGGCTCCTGAGAAAGTTATGTTGTTCCATGCCACTTTCATGCTGACATTCTTTGCAGCCACATGTATTACTGAACTCCTACCCAGATCCAGGTTGGATAATTCTAGTCAGTTCCTATTGCTGTCAGACCATCAATTCACCCTGCACAACTTGCATATTCATTTCAGACGCTCTAAGAATGATCAACAGGACAGGGGCCAAATGACCACCTTAGGCAGGGTGCTGGTATGACAGTTCTGCTTTGTCCAAACTTTGCTGGACTACTTACTTTCACACTTGCACCTGGATTATTGTTTGTGCTGCCCTTCATACAGTTCCAGTTCAAGTCTGTACTTCGGTGAACCATTGCAGAGATTGGCCTCTCCCCATTCCTGCCAGTTCTTTACTCACTCCTTTTGTATATGAGTGGCTATGGCCATAGATAATTATAGTTTGCCTGGCTCTAGTATTCAGAGGGTGTACATTGGCACAGAGGCTTCTAGTTCTATAACAGTGACATGGCTGGCAGGCAGCTGGTAAAAATGACTTGGGAATAGGCTTCCCCCTTCCACAATTTAAATATTTGTGTTTCTTGAGCAGTTACCCCAAAACAGTTGAACAACATGCAGTCTACTTGGGCAGGGGTTGAGACTTCAGCATCACACATCTGGCAAGTATCTGCTTGGCCAGGGACCAGGAGCCTATTTGTGCCAATCAGGTACAGTTATTTCTTTCTTTCATTCAAACTCCCTGGGGATTAACAGCTAATGGCTCATAGGCAGACACTCATCTGTGGACCATTACTTGAGCAGCATTGGACTAGATGAACTTCAAAAATCCTCCACAATTGAATTTCCCAGTGGATTGTATTGTAACATTGAATTTAATAATACACTCTTGGATTTAATTACTCCTCTATTTTGCCTTTTAAAATAGTTCAAAGGTCAGTTATTGGGAATATCATTTTTATTAATTATTCTTCTAAAGTAATTTATTAACTTTACTCTGATACCCAGTCCTGAAGACCGGGCCAAGGAACTTCTTGCAAAGACAATAGCAGGAAGAGCTGCAAGTTAAACAGTCACCATGACTTAGTGTTCAGCCAAAAAAAGGAGTCTTGTATGTGTGTGTTTTTGGAAGTGGAAAGAAGGTGGCAGACAAGTGTCTGTCTGAGAAGTATGTACTTAGCACTTGCTAATGTACACATTTAAGAAATGAAAAAGATTAGCTTCACAAAGTACACCAAAGGAAGAACACAGAGATTAAGGGTCAAATCACTGATTCCAGAATAGCTAATGGAATTACTTCTCAGTAGGTGGCTTGTGAGATATCAGAATTTATCTTGCTCCTAAAATGAGGGGATGGGAGGCAGGAACCCAACATTACTGACCAATGCGGGTTGGTAGCATTTAATCCTCAAATCACCTTATTCAGCCTTCCCAAACTTGATGTCTTTCAGATATTTTGGACTTCAGCTCATATTATATTAAACTTTAGGTATGCTGGGATAAACTGTTTGGGATTATAGTCTACAGAATCTAAAAGACTGCAGTTTGGGGAAGGTTGATCTAGTTACAGGTTGTAAGAAAGAAAAAGGAAAACAGAGTATGGATGTCATACTCTTCCTGTCAAGAACAGGGAGCAGGAGAGAAACCAGGAATGGAAAAAGGGCTATGATTCTGAAGGTGAAGAGGAGAGATTCGGTATAATCTTGGTGAATGCACAGCCTCATGGGATATACACAGTACAAGGCTTACAATGTCATATAAATTAATCTATTAACTAGCAGGATCAGAATTTTAAAATGTCACCAAATGCTACTAACATACAATGATAAAATCAGTAGGGAAGTGTCAGCTCTATGCAACAAATCATTGCAACAAAATCAGAACCTCTTGGAAATTTACAGTTATTGACAGAAAAGGTCCTTGCAAAACAAAGATATACTTAAAATTTTACCAATGTGTGGAGACACATTTCAGGGCACTAGATGCTTTTAAAGGAAACTGAGGTTAGAACTGTCAAATCTGTTTTGACATATTCTACTTTAACAAAAGACTCCAAGAGCCCCAATACCCAGCAACCCTACTCAGTTTTTACAGATTCAGGCATGCCCATGTATCCATAATGCAATCTTCCTCTTTTTCTACTACACTTCACTTTTTACTTTATCATCTTTTCTTATGAACTATGTCATCATGTGATATGCGTAAAGTAGCCTATCTTGGCTTCTAGGGAGAGTTTGATAGCAAGTATGGTTAAGAAAACAGAGTTCCAGTGGCCCTTCTGGGAAATTTATAGATAAGACATCATGCCACTAGTGGGGAAAAACAAACAAACCACTGACTAGATCAGCATCCTAGTGGTTCTAAAGCAACCATTAAACAAACTGAGAACCTGAATTTATCCTAATCCACTTAACAAGGCACTCAAAAGAAAACATCTGCAGAACTCTTCTCCCAAAACATATTTCAAACTAGTTGATTTTCTTCCTGTTCACAACTATTCATAGAAACTGGAAATACCATGGCCCTGACAGTTCTGACTTTTGTATTTAATGATATGTCTTTACACTTGATTTAATGATATACTGTGTATACTCATGCATACGTCTAGAAATTTAAGTAAAAAAGTGACCCAAAAAACCTTAGTCAACTTATCCACAGGTTTATGGAAGTATTGTACTTTAATTCTTATTTTTTTAAAAAGGAACTATCCCCAGGTGAAAGGCAAGAGTGTTATCTGTCCTGGAGGCACTGACCTCCCTCTAATCTCTTATCCATCCAGTCTTTAGTGTGAGTATAAACAGTTATGTCTGCTGGAATTTTGTAACTTCTTTGGCATTGTTTTCCTTTGCTTCACCCTTTACATCCTTTGTTACATGCCCCTAAGTTTTACCCTCAACTTATCCATGGGTCATATCAAAATCCATAATTTTGGCCCCCAAACTTGCCCTCGACTTACAGTATACATGAGGTCAACTTATGGTCGAGTATATACAGTATCTTTTAACAGAAAGTCAGCGTAATGTAGTGGTTTGAGTGTTGGACTATGATGCTGGAGACCAGGGTTCAAATCCCTGCCCAGCCATGGAAACCAATTTGTAACCTTGGGCAAGTCTCACTCTTTCAGCCTCAGTTTGCAAAGGCAAACCACCACTGAACAAAACCCTGTGAGAGATTTGCCTTGGGATCACTATAAGTTGGGAATGACTCAAAGGCACACAGCAACTGCAACAACAACTTTACACTGGAAGATCTTATCAGTTTCTTTCATGGCTGCCTTTCCCAATTTTAGTCTTCTGATTTCTTGTGTATACTCTCATTTTGGTTAATGGAAGTTATAGGAAATCTAATTATTTCAGTGTCTTTGTTACCAACTTTAACATTATCATGTGCTACAAGCCATTAAACCATCCCAGGAGGCTGGTCAGTAGACAAAGCATAAGTATCAGATGTTGCCCCTATTATCTATGGAGAGATTATCTACATAAACAGAATAGAATTTTATTATTTTTCATTTAATTTTATTTAAGTAATTCTTGCTGGTCACATCTGGGTATACAAACATGTCTAAGATAAGGACAGGAATACATCATCCAGAAAGGCATGGATACCCATTTGAGAACATTCACAGAGCATTGTGATGTATGCAATTAATCCAGTGACAAACAGCTAATGAAAGTCCCTCCTAGTCATGGGAGAAGGTAGACCTGACTTGTTCAATGTCAAGGACAGGAGGCATATGATCACAGTAGACTATTTTACTCCAATGTGGGGAAGGCATGTTATCTTCAGAACACCCAAAGAAGTACAGTGATCAGGAAGCTGAAAACTCAGTTTGCATGCCATGGGATCCCTGATATTTTGATCACAGACACTGGCCCTAACAAACCTCAACAGAGTTCAAATTCTTCTGCACTAAGTGGGAATTTCACCACAAGAAAAAAAACAATGGAAAGGCTAAATTAGTAGTGAAGATAATAAAAGAAGCTTGTTTAAGGCAAGTAAGACTGGGGGGAGGGGGGATCTGTACCTGGCTTTATTAGATCACTGCAACATATCCTCACAAGGAATGTGTATCACTCCAGTGCAAAGACTGATGTACATAGAAGTAGAGTATTGATACCTATGAGAAATCGTTACAGATCCAAGGGTGATGGGCTGACAGTATCCAGAAACAGTTGTAAAGTCAAGTTAAAGCAACTCACACAAAGTATGAAAATGGACATACACCAGGTACCATGCTACAGACAAGAGAACCAGTGTGGTGTAAGGGTTTAAACACTGGACAAGAACTCTGGGACATCAGGGTTCAAATCTTTGCTCAGCCAAGACAAGTCACATTCTCTCATCCTCAGAGGATGGCAATGGCAAACAGCATTTGAACAAATCTTGGCAAGAAAACCCAATGATACGTTTGCCTTAGGGTTGCCACAAGTTACAACTAACTTGAAAACACACAACAGCAGCAGCAACAACAACAAAAACAAAAACAACCAGTAAGTCTATGTGTAAAACAGTGACAAAGGGCCACTATTCAGATTGTACTGGGAAACAGATCTAATGAAGTTGTCACAGATAGTAGATGTTGACTGAGCTGTAATCAAAGGTAGTTGCTGAGTGTGAGCAGAAGCAAAACACAACTGTACATACAAACTATGGACAAGGACCAAGACAGCTTTGATAATTGCTGAGTTGCCATCAAGACCCACAGGAGGGAGGAAGATGCCAGAAACACCAGAAAGGAAAGAAAGGCACCAGCAGAGTTCAGCCCACAAAACAATGCTGCTGACAGCTCAGAGGAAAGCACAGTGCTCAGAATGGCAAGGCAAACAAGAAATGGGAACAACGACCCCAAAAGATCACAACACAACATGTGCTAAAGGCTAGCTCCCTAGCCCCAAACCACAAAATAAATATTTTTTTAATTAGAAAAAACACTAAAAGGAAAGACTTGTAGGCTTCAGAGATGAAACCATCAGTAACACGGAGATGAAATTTGAAGGAGAAGCAAGAAGACTGGAGGAGGAGCCACTTACAGCATGGCAGTGGTTCTGATAACTGTTGTGTAGGAATTTGTACTAAATAAAGTACACTGTTTATAGTAAAGTGAAAAGTGGTCCTTAAATATACTAACAGAGTCACTGGAAGCACTGAGGACCTCTCAGGCTACCTCATTTGGGTCCTAGTTAGCGGCACCACTGGTAGCAGGGGCTTTCCTGGCCCAATGTAGTCTGATGCTTCTGGCACTGCTGCTTGGGGTGGGTGCCTCAGTGCGCTTTATTGGAGAACTGGTCCCAGATTTGCCTATGTAAGCTAGTAGTCCACTGTACTTATCCTCAAAAGCTCCTGAGAGATAATACAGTAACAATATCAATATCCCAGAGACAATGCAGTATCAGCTGAAGACTTAGCTTACGTCAGCAAAACAAAATTTTAAACCTGTTTCAATGTGCATACCAGTATATGCTTTCATTTCCTATTTTCTATCGCTTTTGAATCTGTGGGACCAAAGTACTGGCCATGAAAACAAGATCTTAACACCTGTGCTTATGAATGAGTTAAGTGACACAAAGAAAAGACCATGAATTAGACATAATTATCTTGGACCCGATGTACATGGAAGGAATGGCTCAAGACTCAAAAAGAGAAAGCTATAGTTTTCACCTAATTACATTTTACCTCAGTAGAAAAACGCAAACCTTGAAAACCAAGAAGTTTTTCTGTTTTGGAGAACACAATATCTGTGAATGAAGTACAGTTTGTTTCTTCCAGACTAGGGAGAAAAAAAGTAATAGATGTCAGCCACCCTTTTAAAAAAGAAAAGGAAAGAAAAGGATGGAAATTTAACACTTGAGGATGGGATGAGAAAACATTTCAGGCATCAGGATCAAATTTCTAGATTTGCAGGTGACCTGAGTATTTATTCCACCTTGTTATGCCACAAGGATATCCATCAGACCCCATCCCTACACAATGACCAATCAGACCGGTTGTAAAATTTGTTTTTTAATAATATCTTTATTAATTATATTCATAATAATATAAACAGATATCTTATATATTATAAGTTTCTTTCTTCTTCTTGTACTTCCTGCATCAAACGTCTTGCATGTGTTCCTTGTTTCTTTTCTTCTTGATTCTTGCTAACATTTCATACATTCCTATATATACCTCCATAATGTCTCTAATCTTGCTGTATCCATTAAATATTTCTCATTACCTCATACTGTCCAGTCTCAATAAACCATATCATGACATTATAAAAAAAGATTTTTTCCAAATGATATAAACAAGATCAGTTCCCATATTTTTCAAGATAATCAGTAATTTTTAAACAGATTTTAAACAGAATTCCCTTTATATCTAAAGCTGATAAATATTTTTTCCATTTCCCTCTCTATGGTGGAATGTATTCTAAATGTATTCTCCTTATTTTATTTTCTCTTCCCATAACTTTGATTTTCCTGTAATTATTTACTTCCTCCTGGTCAGTAATCTATCTTTATTATGTCTTTCTTATAGTATTTCCAGTAGTTTATTGTAGTAAATTTCTGTCAATCCCCATTTTCCTCCCAATACATTACAATCGGTAACCATTCATTTTCTACTCCGTCTAATCTGTTAGCATTTATCATACATGACAGTCTGTATTTAACTCCTCCTCTGATTTCCAATTTTTGGCTATTATCAACCTTGCTGATGTAATAAGATAAAGTATTATTTGCCTGTTGTAAAATTTGGCTGCCACTAGCAAATGCTCTTTCTTATTTAAACAGGTTTTTGATTATTAATTGGTTGTGGGGAGGTTTTTTATGGGGGGATTGCTGTATTTTTATCTTCATTTTTTTAAAATTATACTTTGAAAATTTAATAATGTAATATGATACCTGGTTTAATTGTATTTTAACTTTTTTATAGAGCATACATCTCAGTCAGAGCTTGCAGAGAAGTATACGGGGATCAAGTCAGAAAGGGGTGAATTAGTTTAAAGCACTTTACATTTTGCAAAGTAGATGGGGCTGTGCATATCCCACTCCTAGAAAACAAGCATAAATTGTAATGTGCTTAATGTAATCTGTCCACAGCTGGGCACCTAAATTCCATGCTAGTTGAAGTTTCTGAACAAAATTCAAAGGCAAACAACAAAGGTTGTTGTATTTAGGTCCACTACTAAATAGGTATAAAGCACAATGATAATGAAATGCATTACAGTTAAATACATTTTTCTTTCCTCCTTCACATTTTGTGTGTGTGTGCGTGCGCATGCGTGTGCATCTGTACACCTTCAGGTTGCCTGCTAACCTATGGTGACACTATGAATTTCATAGGTTTTTGTTAGGCAAGGAATACACAAGAGGTGTATTACCAGTTCCTTCCTCTATATGGCCTCATATTTTCATTCAGTGCCTTGTGTTTCTTCTTAGCTCTCGATCACAGTTTCAGCACCTGTGACAGCACAAACCTTTGCCAGCTGTAGTACTGCATCACAAGTTTCTCTGGGATCAATAAATTATAAACCTATGTAATTGTGTAATAACACAATGTACAGTCACAATTTCACTATTATGGGATGTCACAGTTGCACAGAATATCCAGTTCTTACACATTTGTTCTTGCACTTTTAACTTGCTTATAACTACTTGCCATAATGATTTGCATAGCTTACAGCATGTTTGCTGCTTCTGGTGCCTTTGTTGTTGTTATTTTAAAGGCCAGTAAATCCAAAGTTCCAACAATACTATTGACAAAATTAAAAGAAGTTACCCATTTCATGTGCTCTGAAGCAACCTTTAGAGAAGACTAGTTCAAATGGGGCAGTCCTTAATTCCTTACGTAAATGTGTACATGTTGCTGCTGTGAGCACATGCTGCATTATCTACAAGATGTAATGTGAACCATGCAGAGCTGTGCTGCTTTGAGATCTCATTTCTAACGCTAAATAATTAAGCCTTGTATCTTGAAAAGCTTAGTTGTGCCCTTGCATGTGTGTAACAGAGGAGGTGGGGACAAGAAAGGAAGGATACAACCTAACAAGTCTTCTGAATGCATTAAATTAGTCAGACGGAAATTAAATGTGATCACAGGTATCCATTTACAGTCAGGAAATTTAACACAAGCATTGTTTACATAAGCCCTAAGAGTAGAAGTGACAACTTAACAAGTCTAGCCTTTGAGAAACTCTGGACAAAATGCTTATTAGGATATGCTCATTATAGAAAAAGTAAAGATTTAAAAGATATCTGACATAGCAATGTAAATTGCGCCTATAGTTTTCATTGATAAGATAAAAAGCCACATGAAACCAATACCTGTGCCTATTTCAGTGATGGATTTTTTTGTTTTTGTTTTAATTAGACATCCACAATGTGCAACAAAAAATAGCAGATAATGGCTGAGATCCTACAGTATTTCAGTGTGGCATAAATATCCACCAACAGAGTTATGTTACACAACCCTTATATTAAATAGTGGCATAGCACAACACATATGGGACAATGATAAGTGTGCACAGCTAGCAACCAAATATGTAATTGCAATGTACAATGCCCAAAGGCAATGGATACAAACAATGTTATTCACATGCTACTCTGCCTACTCTGATGTGCTACAACATGAGCAATGGTCCAACATGCACAACTTCACTTATGAAGTGAAGCTGGATATGACTGTTGCACCACATTCAATAACATCTCAAAATGTATAGTGTAACCTATGCCTGCATATGTTAACAAGAGGCCACCACTGTGTGTGTGCATGTCTAGTATGTGTAGGAGTATGCTATGGGGTTAAAACATTGAGATTCAATGCAAATATTTTCTTAATTCCAAAGAATAAACCTGCAGTTCTAGATGCAGTTACTAGGGAGTAAGTCCTATTGAAATCAATAGCACTTATATCTAAGGACTTAGCTTTTATAAACACCCCAGAAATGGGAGGATTTGAAGGTTCAACTAATCAATGCCTATGGTGCCCTTGATGAGTCTGCCCCATAAGTTAACCACCACAAATGACAAGGTCTTCTTAATGGTGGGAGCCCATCTATAGCATTTTTTCCTGGTTGAGATATATGACCACCAGCCCCTTATTATTGTGATCTAGACACCACATCAAAACAAATCTATTTGTGCAGGCATTCATGGAATAGGTAAATGATGTATTTGTTTTATTGTATCATTTATCATTACTAGAATAATATTTTAATAGGGTTTTGTGCTGGATTGTGTTTTGCTTAAGTTTTGGGGCATTTTGGGCTTGTTCTGGGAAATGTAAATTATTAATCTGTAAATATGGATAGGTTTATGCTGTAAGTGTACCAAAGATATCAGAGGTTTTGGTAATACTTTTCTAATATCAAAGTTATTTAATTCATTAATTTATTTAAACTCAACTGAGATGACATTAAAAGCCATAGGACAATGCAATAAACGAGAAAGCTCACAACACGTATAATATCTAGGACTTAAAAACCTGATTTTAAAAAATAATAATTGTCGTTCTAAATATAAGCTGCAAAGAGGCCAGGGAGTTTCAGAGAGTGTTGTCACCTTATGAATACCTGACGGACAACAAGAAAGGATTCTATGGAAAAACTAAGTTCTTGATATAGTTATGTGGAGGAAAGCAGTCTTTCCTGATGACAAGCCATTTACAACTTTAGAGGTTAAAACAAAACTCACAACTCCACATGTCCCACCTATAGGTCACTATGTGGCTGATTTCTCACTACAAAAATATTTCCCTGCACTTAGGGCTCCTTCATGTCATCCCTTGGTGTTGTCTTGTATTTGGCAGAAGATTAAATAACTTTAAGGGGGGTGTTTCCCAATCGGGAACCAGACTGGTTTATGTAATTGCTATGTACTTTCAAGTTATTTTTGATTTTTGGAGACCCTAAGATTATCAAAAGGTTGTATTAGTAAGATTTATTAAGAAGAAATTTGCCATTGCTTTCCTCTGAGGATGAAAGATGATGACCTGCCCAAAGCTACTCAGTAGATTTCCATGAGCAGGGATTTGAGCCCTGGTTTCCCAGAGTCCCTGCCTAACACTTAAAACACCGGCCTTTACTTTGGGATAAGTTGGCTAGGCTTAATATAGATCCTCGATTGTTGTTTCTTTTAAGCCAGCTCCATACAAATAATCATTGTAGGGTGAAATTTTCTGAATAGGGTCTATTAACAGACCCTATCCACTCTGGAATAGGAGTCAGACAGGATTGTGTGTTGGCACCTCATCTGTTTAATCTATTTGTGGCTGATCTACCTGACTTTATGACCACAGTAGAGTCTCACCCACCTTCATTGGGAAATCGTCCGATTTTTGTACTTCAATATGCCGACGATACTTTATTACTCTCTCTAACTCAGGTGGGTCTGGTGAGAGCCTTGGGAAGATTTTCTGTATATTTTGATAAATGTTTTCTATGCCTAATAAAGGTTGACTGACTGACTTAAAACACCATACCATGCTAGCTGGCTTAGATATTGTACCCTAACAGTTTCCAAAAAGGAAAGCTGAATTAGATAATTTATGGCATTAAGTCATCCTTATGGTGAACAGCCTGTGAAAAGTAGCAGTGGAGTCTACAGGGATTATCTTTAGCAGGAAGAGGAGGAAAAGGTCTACCTGGGGTCCCAGAGCAGAGTGCTTCTTGTTGTTCTTGTGTGCCTTCAAATCGTTTCCAAATTAAGGTGACCCTAAGGCAAACCTACCATGGGTTTTCTTGACAAGCTTCATCAGAGGGGGTTTGCCATTGCCATCCTCTGAGGCTGAGAGAGTGTTACTTGCCCAAAACCACCCAGTGGGTTTACATGGCCAAGCTGGGATTCGAACTCAAGCCACTACACCATGCTTGCTCTCACAGATTACCCACTTTACTTTTCACATTGTTACCACTCACATTTAGATCATCTAACTTAACACATATCTTTTATGTATTTTAACATTTTGAACTGAACACATGTTCTTTTCGAAGTAGACATTTTGTATCTGGCCACATTTCCAAAAAGCCCTAAAAAGATGGCAATTAGTACTACTACTGCTATCCCATCCTCATCCATCACTGTCACTACTGCTTTTGCCAAAAAGTCACCAAGATAGTGCACAACGAATTAACAAGTTAGATCCTTAAGTGTACTACCCAGCGGAAGATATGCACTTTTAAAAATATCATTGACATCTATGGTAGAGTTACAGCAGAATCCTATGCATTTCTCTTTGGAGGAAAGTTCTACTGGGACTTATTGCAGATAAAACTACAGTATGTTTCAGACTGCTACCTTGTCTACATGTTTAAGTTCTTTCTTGAAATCACTGGGTCAACAGGAGGGTAAGAAAGTTTTAAAAACTTTCCATCTGTTACTGCATCCATTTTAGGGGCACAGAAAGAAAGATGTTTGGGAAACCCAATCATGAATCTTTCATATAATGCTCATACAGGGCAGCCATAGAATCATAGAGTTGGAAGAGACCACAAGGGCCATCCAGTCCAACCCCTCACCATGCAGGAACTCACAATCAAAGCACCCCCAACAATGGCCATCCAGCCTCTGTTTAAAAACTTCCAAAGAAGGAAACTCCACCACACTCCAAGGGAGCATGTTCCAGCGTCAAAAAGCTCTTATTATCAGGAAGCGAATGTTTTTACTTGTAGGAGCTCTTTTAAAAAATATGTCCAGCAGATAACACAACCAGCTTCATGCCAAATAAGCCCAACACTTGATAAGAGAGGATGGGCCAATGTTCTTCCTTCCCCTGGTAAGACACACTGATATTTTTCTTTGAATATCTATGGTTCATAAATTCATTTGGGAGCCTGGTATAACACAGTCTTCAAGGAGACTATTTGTCATATAAAACATCCAAAATCCAATAGGTATGCCGATGGGTTGTAAATCTTCCTTAATGGACCTATGGTGGTACAACGGAGAGGGAGTGGCGCGTCTTCTCTTCTGGCAGCAAAAGGGCAGCAAAGACTGGAGGCTCTTGAGTGCAACCCCATGATCAGCCAGTGCTGGGGGGGGGATTACACCAAAGAGCCTCTGACCCATGTACTAGCAAGGGCAAAGCAATTACACATGGTGGCATAGGACAAAGATATTTCCTCCTGCAAGGTCTTACAAACCACTTACATTCAGCACTGAGGCATGGCTAGAAGCAGAAACATAGTAGTAAATCTGCTGAATAAGGGAGTCACATGTTCCCAATAACTAATTCTAGTCAATGGTTGCAGTATTTGGGGCCAACTGAAATTTCCAGAAGCAGTTCCATGTGCACCACATTAAAGTTATACAAATGGGATGTGACTATGGCATGTTACTCCAGCCACATCAGAACACTGTCATGACAAGACAGTTGGCACATAACCCTTAGCTGTGCAGATGTGCTCCTAGCCAATGCGGAGACCTGAGCATTCATGAATGAACTCGGATTGTGTATCTAAATACAGACAGGCCAAAATTAAGCTACTTCGGGGCACTTTGGAGGTATGCTGTTTAAATGATGCATGCGTCCCAAGAGTCCGGAAGCCACACTAAAGCCACGCTCCAGTCCTGGAGCATGGCTTTGGCGTGACTTCTGGACTCTTAGGACGCATGCATCATTTAAACAGCATACTTCCAAAGTGACCCGAAGCAGCTTCATTTTGGCCTGTCTGTACGGGGCCCATGGCTTCAAAAGGACTGTATGCTCATTCAAGACAGGTTAACTCCCTGTTGCCAGATTTGCATTTTGACTAACCAGGAGCACTTGTCTTGCCTGAATTAAGTTTCAGTTTGTTTCCCTTCAAATTATCCGTTATGAACATCAGATGCTGATTTAGAATGTAAACAACTTCCTTACATTTAAATGGAAAGGAGAGACAGAGTTGTGTATCATTAGCATACTAATAGCAGCAAACCTGAAAACTCTTCATAATCTCTACTAGCTGCTTTCTGTACATGCTAAATAGCATGGGGAACCCAACAGGCTAATAAATGGTGTTGAATATGAGTCCCCCTGCACCAGTAAGGACTTGTAAAAACACTCCTCCAGGAAGAAATGTAAGCAACATTAAACATTTCCTCCAAGTACCATCAAAGCCAGGCATGCCATAGTTACTAGTTAATGATCGTGAAAGCTATAGAGAAGTTCAACCAAACCAACAGAAATATGTTCCCTTTGTCCAGTTCTCTGCAGGGATGTCCACCAAGGTGACCAAATCAGTCTCTGTCCCATAACCAGGCCTGAAGCTTGATAGAAATTGATCTAAGTAGACAATATTTCATACAGAAACTATCTGGAGAACAGATGCCCTACATGCTCCAACACCTTACCCCAAATGCAAGTATCCAAGACTAGTTGGAAATTATCCAATACAGTAGGAATGTGGTTTTTCCCCTCAAAAAAAGTCACCTTTAACTATGCCATGGCTGTTGTATAGACAAAAATGGATAAAGTTCAGGCATAAGTTCAGTAGATCTGAGTTCTCAAATGCTCATGTACACATCCACGGCTGTAAAGATGGAAAAGTATACATGATAACGAGACAAGATGAGGCCAAAATTACATAAAGTGCACTTATACCAACTATGACATCCCAGCTGGAACAAACGCAAGCAGTTTTATCTTTAAAATGTTGTGCAAACTGGTCACTGTTACCTGTTTGACAATGGAACAAACTCCCTTGGAGTGTAGTGGAGTCTCCTTCCTTGGAGGTCTTTAAAAAGAGGCTTGATGGCCATCTGTCGGGAATGCTTTGATTGAGAGTTCCTGCATGGCAGGGGTTGGACTGGATGGCCCTTGCAGTCTCTTCCAAGTCTATGATTCTATGATTCTACTCATGGGCTTAAAGGTAATGCTTATGAGCACCTGAAAAACTCCACTGGACAACTCTTAGCACATGCAATGCTATTGGAGAAGGATAATTTCTTTACTGTCAGTACCACCACAATGTAATTTGCCAAACTAGTTCTAGCCTGGGTTTTTCTGGACTAATTCAGACTTGTCTGCCAGTGTTATCCCTGTCATTTTATCGCTTATTTCAAGGAGTTCATTTTGTACTAGATGGTGGGAGAGGCTACTCAGAAGTGATTGTGACAACTGCCCAGGTAATTTCCTTATTCCAAAGGTCAGCTAGGAGTTTCAGGGAATCATCTCATCACTCAACAGGAAAATCCTAATTAGGAAACTTTTTAGATCCCTTAGTATATAGGGGGGATCGAGTGGTATCACTTAAGTGATTCGCTACTCTTCTAGGACCTAAGTCCCAGTAAATCTAAATCTTGCCGGACAGTGATCTGTTCAAAACAATGAAGCTATAGGTGTTTCTGCACACCCAGATCAACATCATCCCATTCAACCCTGAAAATCCACTAGCTGCCTGACCAACAACCAGACACCAGATGGGGAAGTCACCACTCTTATAGCCATTGAGGCTATGAAGTCTTCTTGAAAGTGTGGCCCAGCAGGGATGTTGAAATCTCACTACCAACAAGACATGACAGTCAATGTACAATTCTCAAGCATATGTGCCAAGCAGCTTGTGGGGAACATCAGTGTAGTAGTGTGGCATCTCCTGTCATCATATAAAGGGTGAAGTGGTTCCTAGATCTTAGCAGAATGAGGGAGATGTATGTTCAGGAAAGTGAAATTCCTCAGAAAGTTTTGAATTCCTGGCTGCAGTTTTCTATATTTCAGTATCAGAATGGACAGATAGTAGACAGAAGACTTGTCAGTGACACATTATCTCTGTAGAGAGATGCAGCCCAATCCCAGTGTTGTGTAAAGGTGCATTCATGGCTAAGTATATGTGCAGGATAAGTTCTACAAATCAGTATTCACAATTGCCAGTTAATCTTCTTTTTTAAACCTCCCTTGCCTCTTTGAAACACTCCCACACAAATGCAAAGCATTGTTATATAAACCAACTCGGTGCTCACATCCCGGGAGTATAGTCTGTCCCATATTTTGCCTAGCCTTCCTAACCTAAATTTTAAAAAGAAATATATAAGTAATTTATTTCTTTTTCTACTACAAAAACAACGAACTAATGCAGTGCTTTTGTTTAAATATTTATGGCACTGGAGTCGTGCTTCAAATATCAGCTAACCTTTTACACCTTAGGTTAAAGCTTGAGTGCCTTAGATTCAACCTTTCATCAGCTCCCTCTGAATAATATGAATCATACAAACAGTAAACTATGGTTGTTGCATGGATCACAAAGGTGCTGTATATGTCAGTTACACGTGGACCACTATGGCAATACTAGGTTCTCTCTCATTGGCCTGTTACAGACTGCCAAAATAAAGCTGCTTCGGATCTCTTTGGAGGTTGCTATTTAAATGATGCGTGGGTCCTAAGAGTCCGGAGGTTGCGCCAAAGCCACTCCATTCCTAAGCACTGGGTGCAGCTTTGGTGCAGCTTCCGGATTATTAGGACCCATGCATCATTTAAATAGCATACCTCCAAAGAGACCCAAAGCAGCTTTATTTTGGCAGGCTGTAACAGGCCATTATGACCTGCCTGAACACCAACGTATCTGAGGAAGTAGGCTCAAGTCTACAAAGCTCATGCTACCAACATCTTTCAGTTAATCTCAAAGGTGATGCAAGATCGCCTGAACACCTTACAACATTATTGCACTAAATCCTGAAACTTCTTACATCAAATCCATAGAGAATTCACACTTTAAAGTCAAGATCAAAAAGTACTAGCATTAAAAATGAACCTGTCCACACTCACTCACCAAAAATGTACACATTCTGCCACTACAACTGTACCTGAATTTGAAGTGTATACGTGGACATGTAAATATGGCTTGCAGCCCTTGTTAATGAACCTAAAAAGTCCATATAAAACAGCTAGTATGTGTCAACTATAAAGTCTAAAAATACGGCACAGAATTCCACAGCTGAATGCCGTACCAATACTATTTTATTTAGGGGGACCATATAACCATTAACATAGATTTTAGCAGGTACTGGAAGATTGTCACTATGAGACTATGAAGAAATGATACGCTGCAAATTTTTTCCTGCATAACTTGATGGAAACAATTAATTGCAAGTCAAAAAGACAGCGCTGGCATTAGCAGAATGAGGTTGCCAGTCTGAACGTAATATTCTGAGTGCTGTCAAAGCAAAAAAAAATGATGTTACGTATCTTTTTTTATATCGTCCAAGCATCAGAGATTCCATTTGATTTTCTGATGGGTACTACAGTGTCTTGGACCGTCTCTGTTTCATTGGGAAGTTTCCATATGGTACTGTATTAAAAGGCTCACCCATTTGTGCCTATTGCTCTCCAGGACCTCAGCAGGGTTTTTTTCCAGTCCTGCTGCTTAGGATCCTTTTGGCTGGAGATGACTGGGTTTATCCTAGCACCTTCTACTGTAAAGAACCTGCTCTGCCTCTCTTTCCACCAGGCTCCTGTGTTCCATCTATCAATCTAACAGTATTGCAGGTCTGTTAACAGTTCTTCAGTATCTCAAGGACAGCTCTTTTTCCTCCTGCACCAATTCCGCTCTTCCCCACACACTACATGCAATGTGGAGTCAAAGGCTTTCATGGCCGGCATCCATAACTTTTTGTGGGGTTTCGGGACTATGTGGCCATGTTCTAAAAGTGTTTCTTCCTGACGTTTCGCCAGCATCTGTGGCTGGCATCAGTGACAGCCCACAGATGCTAGTGAACGGTCAGGAAGAAAACTTATCTAGACATGGTCACATTGCCTCCAAACCCCACAAAAAACTACATGAATGTTTCTCAACCAGGGAGCTTTGGCATACAGACGTGGATTGCTCCCTGCTACTGCCACATTGTGCTTTCCTTTCCCCTCCTACCCTTTATTTCCGGATATCACAGCTCTGGGAACGGTAATAGATGCCTGACAGAGGAGGGAAAATGTTTTAATTCCTGCGAAACAAGTCCGTACACTGAACATTCCAGGTTTCTACTTTGGGTAATTTTTGACCTGGCAGCTCTTACAGAGGGAAGGGAAAGTGGGGGAGATGAGGTGCAGAAGCATGAGTGACCCCGACACAACCCGAGGTATCACTCTCCCTTGGTGCCATGCCTAGCTGTCCCATCTTGCCTCTCTGTTCCCTGGCTTCCTTCCTTATAATAAGAACACAAATCTTATTATAAGAATCATACAGGCAGTAAACTACGGTTGTTGCATGGATCTGCTTCTGCCGTTTTCCTTCTTGTTAAGGCGCACCAGCCACTTTGTGCATCTGCCACTCTGCAACCAGCAGAGAGACAGGGAGGCAAGGCAGGCTGAAGGATTCAGGACGGAGTGGGAGGAGACAGGGCAGAGAGCAAGGGAGAGATGGGCAGAAGTGGCAGCAGCAAGAGAAGGGGAAAAGGAAGGAGGAAAGGAAAAGGCAGGGAGGTGAGGAAAATGGGAGCCAAGGCAATTACAGCTGTGGGGTGGCAAATCCATGCTCCACCAACTGGAGGACTGTCTAGTCCATGCTCCCTGTGAGGAGGAGGGGAGGCAGCAAGAGTGGAGCAGCCGCGCTTGCCCTGTCCCACCCGCCTCAGGCGGCAGGGAGAGCCAGGCCACCCAATGCCTTAATGATAAGCGGGTCCTTCAGGGGAGAGAGCCACACAGGAAACCAAAAGAGCCCAGTTCAGCTCCACTCAGTGGCCTTCTAAAACCACCACCTGCCCAAGGGAGCATGTGTGTGCATATATGTCTCTCTGTGTGTTACACACATGTATGTTGTATGTATGTGCCTGTGTGTATACACACACATATATGTGTGTACACACCTGCTTTTTTGTGTGTGTGTGTATATAATAACAGGATTTATTTATATACCACCCAATCACTGGGATCCGAGCGGTTTGTATATGTATGTATGTGTATATATAGATTATGTGTGTATATATATACACAAATTATGTCTCTCTGTGTGTATGTGTGTGTATATATATATATACACACACACAACACACACAACACCACATGTGTGTATATACAGATATGTGTGTGCAAAACACATGCATATATGTCCCTGTGTTATATATCACACTTACATATTATGTGTGTGTGTGTGTGAGCATCCAAGGAGGGCCCTGGATCCAAAACCCAGCGGATACCAAGGACCCACTGTATACACACACAACCACACACACAATATATGTGTATATTACATACTATAATATATATATATATATATTATATATATAATTATAAACCCACATCTTCTGTGAGTGGGAGAAAGACAGTGGGAAAAAAGGCACTGTTGGACTCACAAATCTTAGCCAGGTGCCCACAAGGATCCAGAGGGCGATGATAAAAAGGATCCTGGACGTGATGCCCTTTGAAGTGAGGATCTGGTAGCCCTCCTCCTGGCTGTGGTTCCCTTCCGACCCTGCAGCCGAGGAGACGGAGAGGAGGGCAAGGGGAGCCCCGACAGCGGCCGCCAGACCCAAGACCCTCATCCCTGGGGAGGCCATCGGGGCAAGGACTAGAGAGCCCTCCTGCTCCTTCTCCAGGGCTCGTCCTGGGAGATGGGGCTCCAGGCGGCGCTCTCTTGCGTCTCCCTCTCCGCCCGGCAGAGGTCGACCTTCATGGCGGAGGCTGCTTTTATACCTCTGTACCTCAGCCTCTCCCTGGGGATGAGGGAGGAGCGTCCCATCACCTCGGGCTGTGTCCACACGGGAGACTAAAACCACTTTGTAGCGTTTAACTTCCTTGGTCCAAGGGTATGGAATTCTGGAATTGTAGTTTGTTGTGGGGGCCCAGAGCGGACAACAAACTACAATTCCCAGAATTCCATAACCTTGAGTCAAGGAAGTTATAGCGGTGTCAAACCGAGTTTTCCCTCACGAAACGCCTTGGAGTTCAAAATATCTCCAGGGGGATAATGGAAAGGAGTTGGGGAAAGGGCCTGAGGGGGAAAAAAGACAGGCACATTTGGGCGGGAAAACAGCTGGTCCATAGGGGAACATTGGGGATATTGGCCATATGGAGGGACATTGGGGGATACTGGCCCATAGGGGGAGACATTGGGGGATACTGGCCCAGGGGGAGACATTGGGGGATATTTGCCCAGAGGGAAACATTGGGGATACTGGCCCAGAGGAAACATGGGGGATTGGCCCATGGGAGACATTGGGGGATATTGGCCCATAGGGAGACATTGGGGGATACTGGCCCATAGGGAGACATTGGGGGATACTGGGCCCATAGGGAGACATTGGGGGATAATGGCCCCTAGGGAGACATTGGGGGATACTGGCCCAGAGGGAGACATTGGAGGTACTGGCCCATAGGGAGACATGGGGGGATCTGGCCCCTAGGGAGACATACTGGCCCATAGGGAGACATTGGGGGATACTGGCCCATAGGGAGACTTGGGGGATACTGACCCCTAGGGAGACATTGGGGGATACTGGCCCATAGGGAGGGGGCATGGGGATACTGGCCCCGAGGGAGACATGGGGGGATACTGGCCCCTAGGAGACATGGGGGGATACTGCCCCTAGGGAGACATGGGGGGATACTGGCCCTAGGAGACATGGGGGGATATGGCCCATGGGAGGACATGGGGGGATACTGGCCCCTAGGAGACATGGGGGGATACGGGCCCATAGGGAGACATAGGGGGATACTGGCCTCTAAGTAGGACATTGGGGATTCTGGCCCATAGAGAGTCATTGGGGGATACTGGCCCATAGGGAGACATGGGGGGATACTGCCCATTGGGAGACATGGGGTACTGGCCCATAGGGAGACATTGGGATACTGGCCCATAGGAGACATGGGGGATATTGGCCATAGGGAGACATTGGGGGATACTGGCCCATAGGGAGAATACTTGCCCATAGGGATACATCTAATAATTGCCCAATGTTTTCCAATGGGCAAGTATTCCCCTATTATTCTCCATGGGCAATTCTTCTCCAGCGATTCCCTATGGGCAAGTATGGTTTCTCTATGGGCAAATACTGCCATTTGTTTTAGTACCCCCCATGTCAAGTGCCACCTCAGCCCTTAAAATCTGTGGGTAACTTTGGGTGAGTCACCCAACCCTCAGAGGATGGCAAGGGGCAACCCCCTCTGAGGAAACCTGACAAGAAAACCCTGAGATAGCTTTGCCTTAGGGTCGCCATAAGAGTCGTCGGAACAACTTGAAGGCACACAACACACACACACACACACACTGAAAGAGTATTTCATATAGAGAGATGATAAGATTTTTCATTAATATAGCTATCTTCATTCTCTGTTTTATTGTTTACAGATGTGGAGCAATTCCAGACAAGGCTTTCAGGACACCATCCGTCAGCCCCAATCACCAGATTGAAGTGGCTTTCAGATCAGAGGCAGCAGAACATCAATAGCCACTTCATCCTCCTGGAGGGCTTCACCTGCCCTCCATCCCTCCATTTTCCTTGTTGGGTGCCATCATTCCTTCCCTCTGCTTCCTCCCTCTTGCTTCACCTCAAGCTACTACTACCATGCCTCCTGCCCTTCTGTATGTTTCCTGTATGCAGCCCTGGTTCTACAAAATGGCTGATGATGCTTGACAGAGAGGGACAGGCGCATAAGGCACAGCTGGAGGCAAGGAGGAAAAGTGAGGTGTGGGGGGGACAAGGTGCCAATAATGGAAGGGAGCAAGAGGTGTGCTTTTCTGCTGGATGGGCAGTGGCATGGCTCACATACAAGGAACTGGTGATTGGTAAACAGCCACAGCTGGCCACATCAGCACTGGCATTGCTGCCAGATCTTTTCTTTCACTAATTTCAACTTGATGAACAATGGAAATGTGTACAATGGGTAGGGGCTTCAGAGGAACAATCTGCCCCTGACCCCACTCTCTTGAAAAGGATAGCTGGGTTGCCTTGTTTCAGACAGTGACACCAATGTATGTGTTGTGAGTCTTCAAGTCTGACTCATGGTGTCCCTAAGGTGACCCTATTATGGGGTTTCTTGGCATGATTTGTTCAGAGGAGGTTTGCAGTTGCCTTCCCCTGAGGCTGTGTGACTTGCCCAAGGTCACTCAGTGGGTTTCATGGCCATGCTGGCAATCAAACCCTGGCCTCCAGGGTCATAGTTTAACACTCAAAGCATACACCATGATGGCTCTCATAATGACACCAATGCCTCCTTCTGATTACTTAAGGATCAAAATTCAAAATGACCTGAGGGCCGTAGCTAACAAAATGAATTTCATTATGGAGAAATGTAAGGTACAGAACTTAGGGAGGAAAAATAAAATGCACAGATATAGGATGCGGGATACCTGGCTTAACGAGACTACATGTGAAAAGGATCTAGGAGTCCTAGTAGACCATAAGTTGAACATGGGTTTATAGTGTGATGCAGCAGCTGAAAAGGCCAGTGTGATTCTAGTCTGAATCAATAGGAGTATAGTGTCTAGATCAAGGGAAATAAAACATGCCCCTCTATTCTGCTTTGGTCAGGCCTCACCTGGAATATTGTGTCCAGTTCTGGACACCACAATTCAAAAGGGGTGTTGAGAAGTTAGAGTATGTCCAAAGGAGGGCAACTAAAATGGTGAAGAGTCTGGAAACCATGCCCTATGAGGAATGCCTTAGGGAGCTGGGGATATTTAGCCTGGAGAAGAGAAGTTTAGGAGGTGATGTGATAGTTCTATTTAAATATTTGAAGGGGTGTCATGTTGAGGATGGAGCATGCTTGTTTTCTGCAGCTCCAGAGAATAGCACTAGGAACAATGGATGCAAACTATAGGAAAAGATATTCTATCTAAACATTAGGAAGAACTTGACAGTAAGAACTGTTCGACAGTGGAACACACTCCCTCTGAGAGTGGTTGAGTCTCCTTCCCTGGAGGTCTTTAAACAGAGGGTGGGTATCCATCTGTTGGGGATGCCTTGATTGGCTTGCATGGCAGGGGTTGGACTGGATGCTCCTTGTGGTCTCTTCCAACTCTATGATTCTATTATTCTAATTGCACAAGGAGATAGAGGTGAGATAGAGTGACTTGCTTGTGTAAACCTGCTATAGTGAGCTCATGGTAGAGGTAACATCTCAGCTTGTGCAGACTTATACATTATAGGCTGTGTTTGCCAGTCACTCAAGAAAAATAACAAGTCCAGTGCATGTCAGAAGAAGGTATAAGTCTCCACTTCTAAATCTCCATCTTGAAATAAACCATACCACATACATGTACCAGTGGAACGTTTAGACCATGCAATTCATCTTATCAGAAAGTAAGCATACCTTTGCTTTACTAATGAAAGCATCCAAGCAGTCCCTTAATATCTTTGAGGGAATTAGTACATACTAACAACTATGGTTCTTCCTCTCTCAGTTCTCTTTTTAATTTTTGTTTTTACTCTTGTAAATTTGGATTTTTAACATATCTCAGTGGGGAGCTGGGGTAATGTTACTGATATTCTTAAATATACACTCCTCCACGTTAACTATCCTCTGCTGTCCAAAAGTGTCCTGGTACCTTAAACGTCCCTTTCACATGGAACCCCTCTTAGAACACATGAACAGTTTCACTTTCTAATTATTCAAACCCCTTCACAAAATTTCCTCCTGTTCTGAGACCTTTTGAGTTTTTAATTCATTAAATTTATCCCCCACCTTTCCACCCAAAAATGCACTCTAGGTGGCTAACAATTCAAAAATGAAGGGGAAAAAATCTTGATTAAAACATACCCCCCCAAAAAGCCAATTAATTTAAGGCTTAACCTAAAAGAAGAGTTGGGGTGAATCTACACTGCAAAAATAATGCAATTTGAGACTAAGTGTTGTAGCTTCATCCTATAGAATACTGGGATTTGAAGTTTAACAAGCTCTTTAGCTTTCTCCACTGATGCCTCACAAAGCTATAAATCCAAGGATTCTGTAGAATGGAGCCATGGCAGTTAAAGTGGTGCCAAACGGTATTATTTCTACAGTGTAGATGCATCCATAGATACATGTAGCAGTCAAGTGCTCTTCATCAACAAACTAGAGGTGTAAATTAATTAAAATGTCTTCATCTTTCTGACAGGACAACGTAGAGGACAACCTTGCAAGGGTTCCAGACTCTGGGAGCAGTGACTGCAAAGGCATTCTTGTGCATCTCCATCAGAGGTGTGACCAATGATGGAAGGACTAAGATAAGTCACTCCCAAAAATACTGTCTCAAGTGCAGCTTGTGTCAGAATATAAGGGCTAATGCCATAGTTCTTAGCTAAGGTTAAGCACATGTAATACATTTGTACATAGCCATTTTCTGTTATCTCCTGTTGCTCCTTTTCATTTTGTCCCTTGCCTTCCTTTCTGTTTAAATGCAGATTATCATTTCTTCTGGAGAAGTTTCCAGCATTTTTCTATGTTACTCTGGAAACTGTTGTATGTTATGTACACTGATGGTGAAAATATTATCAATTGCACAGATGGTCTTTCCATATTTTTTCTTTCTCTAAAAGAAACCCTAATGTGTGTATAAACATAGAGATCAACATGCAAATGAGTTTGGGGTTGTTGCTGTGTGCCTTCAAGCTGTTTCTGAATTTTGGCAACCCTATCATGGATGTTCTTGTCAAGTTTCTTCAGAGGAGTTTGCCATTGCCTTCATATGAGGCTGCGAGAGTGTGACTTACCCCAGATCAAGCAGTGGGTTTCTGTGGCCCAAGTATTTGAACCCTGCTCTTCAGAGTCCTAGTCCAACATTCAAACCACTACACCAGTTGGATTTGGACTCTCTGAAACCAGGGTTAAAGTCTCTGCTCAGCAATGTGGAAGCACTCTGTGAGCTTTAAGAGGAGGCAATGGCAAATCTGCCCAATAAATCTTGCCAAGGGACCCTATGGTAAGGTTGCCAAAGGTCAGAGTGGACTTGAATGCACAAAATAAGAGCAAATGCAGAAGCACACCAGGTCCAGCACAGAAAACAATGATGCAGTTTCTCACCTTACAAAAAATTAATTTTCCCTTAAGAGTGACTAAATGAAAAGATTCAAACATTGAATTATTTTGATTAACACTGAAGCCAGTAAGTGGCATACACAGTACTCAACACCTTTAAACAGCTACATGGTACAGTGGTGCCTCGGGTTACGAAAGTAATTCGTTCCGCGGCCGCTTTCGTAACCCGAAAAGCCTTCGTAAGCCGAATTGCCATAGGCGCTAATGGGGAAAAGCCGCGTTTCGTGCGAAAAAGCCGAAAAAAGCACCAAAAATTTTCTTCATAACCCGAAAAAACATTCGTAACCCGGAACAGTGATTTCCAATGGGATTTTTTCGTATCCCGAAAATTTCGTAACCTGGGTATTTCGTATCCCGAGGTACCACTGTATTGGGTTTTGTACATGTTAAAATTATATGCAAGTATAGAATTTTTCACATTTACTCAGAAATGCACAAAGAACCTTTCATTTTAGATTTCTTTTGACGCTGCCTTTCCCCCAATTTTCTAGCCATTAATGCTTTAAAGATATATTTTTAAAAACGTTAAATCTCAGAAGCTGGAGAGGGAACTGAGAAAGAGCTGTGTTTCAGTGGCCTGTGTATCTTCCCCCACAAGCAAAACCAGTATAAACTATGAGAAGTATTTTAAAGGACAGAATAAATGATATGAATAAAAATGTACTTCACATTCTTTATTTCACATATTTTGCATAATTAATACTGTTCACAGAAATGTTTATAACTGATACTGATCAAGAACATCAGCTGTTTTTGGGGCACATAATTTTGATTGCACATGTACAAGATTTTAATATTTCAGCACAGCACACACCACACTGCTTCAATGCTCATTTCTGTGAGACAAAGAAACATTCTTGGAAGACATGTTGTAAAAAAAAAAGTATTAAAAAGAAGGAAGAAAATCCTAACAAATTCCAAAAATATTTCACAGCCTAAGGCTTCATAGCTTGATAAGAGGGATATATCCCCTGCACTGATTACACCTGAATTACATATATCTGTTCTCCCAGTGCTGACCAGAGTGGGCTGGGGAAACCACACTTTTACAAGTGTTGAAAAAACTATAATGTGGTGTTCAAAGTGGTCTAGCGATGCCTTTAACAACTGTATGTTAGCATAAGCTTTCAGTCCAGATGTCTCTGAAGAAAACTTATGCTCAACTAAATTGGCATACCCACTAACATTTCACAAGTGAAAACTAGGACATATTTGGCCAAGCAACATCAGAGTGTGATCAAGATGTGAAAAGGTATTAATGAGAAAGAACACACAAGCTAGGAGAGACTGCAGCAGTTTTTGCCTGAGCCTACTGGGAAGGGCAAGATTTCGTCCCTCCTTTCCTCACCCCATTGCTGAGTTAATTAAGTGTAAATTATTTTTGCATTTTGAACTCAGTTTGCAGCAATTGAAATAATGGGGAAAAGTAAGAGGAGAAGAAAGCAACTGGAACATTGCTAAAAGCAGCTGGAAAAGTGGAACAACAGAGACTGTCCCTGCCAAATTGAGACACTTGGAGGGCATGAGTTGGCTAGTCTTAAGAGTGCTGCTAGAGTCTGCCCTCCTTTTTTTACTATTAAATATTAATTGAAATTTTAAAGTATATATCTTGAAACCTAAAAGACAACAACACAGAGGGAAAGAACTGACATATATAAACCTATAAACATACATAGATATACAAAAAAACTTAACAAAACACTTTATACCCCTCTCCCCAGCTAAAATGAAAATCCACCAGTTGTACCTTCAATATTTATCATAAACTCCATTCTAAAATCAATAACCATAACAATACATTTAAATAAACTCTCCAGTATTATCTTCATTTAGATACATTTCTTTCTGCAATATTTTTTTTTGAAAAAACAGTCTTTGCCATTTATATCAAAGTCTGTCCTTTTTTTAAATGTTGGAATAGACTTACAGCTGATAACTGACCTGAAGAAAGACATCTGTATCCCTGCAGCAAACATTTTATGGGATGAGGCAATGGAGAGGATTGATATGTATGCACCCCTAAGGCTGCCCCATGTCTCTTTCCATATCCATTCTCTGAGGGCTTGTTTATGCATTCTGTGGCACAGTACTGTCAAACCTGAAGGACAGCAAGTTTTGGTCTCAAGCCAGGATTGTGCCTAACCCTGAGCCAAATTATCCAAGGAGACAGCTTGGAGCCTGTGATGCTTGAGCAGGCTAGAGAAACCCTTAGCATTTATGGACTTTATTTCAGTATTTCTTATAATCATTTAAAGACAACTATGAATTACTCCTATATTGCTGTTGTAGGGGAGAAGTAGAGAATGGCTTGCAAAGATCCTGCAGGGAGGTTGCTGAGGTTCTGAGTCATTGTGTAGAAACAGCAAAGGATCAGATGTGGTTTAACAAACCAAAACGTATTCCAGAGGAGAGCAATGTGCTATTTGGTTGGAGAAAGGACCAGTCTGGGAATATGTGTTTCTAAATGGTGTTGTTCTCTTCTCTAAGGTACAGGTTTACAGTTTAGGAAATACTCAGTATTGCTCTCAGTAGTTGTGTCTGAAAATTTCAGTTAGTGCAGCCTTTCCTCATGAAGATAAGTCTGCCCACAGTTAGAATTGCCTTATGTCATCCAGACTAGACTACTGTTTCCCATGAAAACGACTGGGAAGATTAAAATGACACAAAAGTCTGCACAACAGGCCACAGTGGTGTGATTTTTGTATATGACATTCCTTTATTCAATTTATATTCCATGTTTTCATCAGAAGTGGCAGAAATGGTTTTTTCTAACCTGCTTGAAGCCTTCTTAAATAGAGAGGAAATATGGGGAAATAAAAACCATATTAAATAGAAAGACAAGATCTGAACAAGAACTAGCTAAACCACAGCCTTTTAACACAAAGGCATACATGACACTCATTAAATTTTCAGCCTATATGGCAGAGAATGCTTAGAAATGGCTTACCTTTGCGCAGGTCATACGACTTCTAACCAATAGGTAATGCTACTATTTTGGCTTCTTTTTACTCTTTACTTTGAGCATCCCCTAAAATGTGTCTGATTTTTCCTCTGAGGCTGAGAGCATGTGACTTGCCCAAGGTCACCCAGTGGGTTTCATGGCCAACTAGAGAATTGAACCCTGGTCTCCAAAGTCATAGTCCAACACTAAACCATTATGCCGCACCTGACTTGCAATATAAGCTTAATTCTGAATGTTAAGAAAACAAAATAATGGCCATGGAAGAGCTACAAGATTTCATCTTAGATAATGAGAATATCAAAATAGTCAAGGAGTTCTCATATCTTGGATGAAATATAGACCAGAACTGTAGTCAAGGAATCAGTAGAAGACTAAGACTGGGAAGGGCAGCTATGAAAGAACTAGACAAGATCATAAAGTGCAAAGACATAACTCTGAAAAGTAAGGTTAAGATAGTCCAAGCTATTGTATTCACCAGCACTAAGAGCTGGACAGTGAAAAGAAAATCAATTCATTTGAGTTGTGAAGAGTGCTGAAGATACTATAAGAAGCCAAAAATAAACAAATGGGTCCTTGATCAGATCAAGCCTGAACTCTCCCTGGAAGCCACATCATGAGAAGGCATGACTCATTAGAAACATCAATGATGCTAGGAAAGGTTGAGGGCAGTAGGAAAAAAAGGAAGACCACACGCTAGATGGATAGACTTAATTAGGGAAGTCATGGGTCTGAATTTGCAGGGCCTAAGCAGTGTGTGGAGGACAGGAGATCTTCGAGGTGTCTCATCCACAGAGTCACCATGAGCCAAGGGCAGTTAACAACAACAAGAAGAACACTGCTCCTAAGCATTCTCTTCAACATTGTTGAGCCCACTTTGCTGGGGAAGTATGTTATGAAACAGAAAGGAAAATTAAAATGCAGATGACCCAAGTCTTAGTAAATATGATTGGACATCTGTCATGCTTACTTTGTAGCTCTGGCAACAACAAAATGGTTGTATATCTCCACCAACACATTTCCAAGTTTGTCAGTAACAAAGAGCATTCTCTGAAGATGCCAGCCACAGATGCTGGTGAAACGTCAGGAATAAACTCTGCTAGAACATGGCCACATAGCCCAAAAAACCCACAAAAAACTATGGATGCCGGCCATGAAAACCTTCGGCTTCACAATAAAGAGAAAATTCTTGGTTGTGGCACCCTCAGCTGTGGAATTAGCTTTATCTGTACACTACAACTGAAATTATAATTCTTACCCTGCCTCTATGTCAAATAGAGCACACTCATTCCTCTGCATGTAAAATAATCCTAGCACATTGTGAGGAGTGTGGATTTGCCCACTGCAGAGAAGAAAAGATAGCACTGGACAACTAGCAGTGGAAATAAGAAAATGAATTGCTGGAAACTGGGTTTGCTTACAAGAAGAGACTTTCCTGCTTAATGGCCTTTTGTAAGATTACTGCTGTTTGTTTTTCCCTTGAACAAATTGCTCATGCATGCTTTATTTGCTTGCCATTTGGCTCTCCAAAGATTCCAGCACCACATCATGCAGCCTATGGATCATTGCATTATTACTGTTTTTAATTCTTTCATCTTTGAGAATTTTTCAAGAAAGTGTGTTCAGGCCATTGATACAAACACAACAGCTTGGAATCACCACCACCACCACCACCACCACCACCACCTTAAAGCAATAATCCAGTGCTCATTGATGTACTTGTAGGTGGCCTGTAAAACAAACCACAGTTACAATAACAGAGAAAACTGTTGAAGATCCAGGCATTTCACTGGTGTTTCCAGCACGGTGTGCAATCCCTTTTGAATTTAAACTGAAACATTTGATTGGAATAGCAGCTTGATTTTTCAGCAGTACTTTGGTTATAGTGGAAAATTATAAGAAACATTCAGCTTTAAATTCTTCCTCCTAGAATAGATGCACATAGTTATGTTGGTTGATGGTCACAAAAGACAAAAGTGGCCACTAAGTTTTATTTCTGAAGATTCCCAAGCATACTTTCACATGCTGATCCATGAGCATGCCAGAGAGAAAGTTTTCAATCACCATCCTAACATGCTATTTTCCCATGTGTTTGTTGTCGTTAACTGCTATTGAATTGACTTTGACTCATGGCAACTCTATGGATAAGACATCCACAACATACCTGTCCTCCACTGCCTTACTCAGGTTTTGCAAGCTCTGGCCTGTGCCCTTCCTGATTAAGTCTAACCATCTGATGTGTGGTCTTCCGCTCTTTCTGCTGCCTTTTACCTTCCCTAGCACTATTGTCTGTTTTAGTTAGTCATGCCTTTTAGGATCTTTACTATTTCTTTCATAGCTGCCCTTCTGATTCCTAGTCTTCTTCTGATTACTTGACTGCAGTCGCTTTCCTGATTCGTGTTTGATCCAAAGTATGGGAACTCTTTATATATTTCAATTTCCTCATTGTCTAGGTTGAATTTATGTAGATCCTTCATAGTCATTATCTTTGTTTTCTTTATGTTCAGCAATAAACCTGCCTTTGCACTCTCTTAGCAGTAGACATTTCCAGAACATGGAAAACTGAATATTTGGGCTACATTTCCCAGAATGTTCCAGCCAGGCCAGACACTGAACATGCTGGTAGGGGTGGAAGTGGAGTGGTGATTCTGAAAGCTGCAATCCAAAAATAACTTCTAAATTTTATTTATTTTATTTATTTATGGTATTTATACCCCACCCTTCACTTCTAAAGGCTCTCAGAGCAGCTTACAATTATTCTTTCCATTTCATTTCACCATACCAGAGGGTGACACAGATTGTGACAGGAGCACCAGCCATGTTGACCAGAAACGTCTGAAGATCCTTGGTCCTCCTCTCCAACTGAAAGGAAGTCTTTACTACATACAACTGCAATTGCTCACATTCATCCCTTGTCACCTTTGCCTTCCTTTACTTTCCTAACCCCAGAGATAAATTTTAGATGGTCAGCTCCGCCTCTTTTTGTCTTACTAACCCTTATCTGTAGAGCATACTGATGGTAACAATTCAATCAATACCGGCAGATGGCTTGACCTTTCTAGAACTATAGATTGTGCCTCTTGTTTTATTAATGATGTTTTACTATTATTCATACTGATCAAAATTTTGTCTCTATCCCATTTTGCCATGTTTTGGCATACAACTGAATGCCAAGTATGTCTGACTTTTGAGTATATGTCTATATGCTGCAGACCACATCTCCTTGAAATTTAGAAGAGACATAAGTGTACAATTTTCTAGGTAAATAATTAATCTTTTTGGGTGTGTGTGTAGTGCAGTGGTGGATCATCTACCACTTCCAAAGTCCTGCTGGCTCACACCAGTCAAAGCAGGCAGTGGGTGAGGTGGACTTACTCTCACCCCATTCTCTCTCTTGCTCTCTCTTTCTCTCCCTCAAATTCTTTGCATTGGAATCAAGCTGTTAATAGGTTATAGATTTAATATTTGTGGAGGGGGGGTTAGAGAAGGAAAAGTCTAATAGATCCTACGCTGTTTCTGACTTTTTCCTGGAAGGTTGTAGCTCTATGGCTGGCTACAGATATTTCTGGCTGATTGCAAAAAGATGGCACTTAGATTGCCGTGGCTCCAGATGAGTGAATCTCTCTTTTCCAGTGGAGAGGTGCCATACACCATCCTAACTCCTTTAGATGCCCATCTGAACGGAGTTAGAACTGCACTTTATCTATCCAAGGTGAAAATTTGCATCATCTATATGGCAAGACTATAATATTACATTTTGTTTATATTTATATATACTAACTTACAGAGCTGTTTAGCAGTAGGAGGGTATCCCACACACATTCCAAAGTTCAATCTCATCATTTGATCAAGGATCCACCCACATAATAAAGAAGTTAAGATGAAAACCTTTGAATGCTTCAAGGGCTGCAGCCTGCCTGCCTTCAGGGCACAATTCAATAGCAGGGGTTGGAATGCTGTTGCACATGCATATGTGTGTGCGCGCATGCACACACACTCACTCTCTCACACACACTCAGTACACTATCTGAAGTTCCTGAAGAGTCCGAACTCTTCAGATATGGAAATGCTACAAGCCTCCAGGTACAAGCCTGGTATGACCCATAACAGTCCCTCTAACTGGCTGCTGGATTAACTCAGCAGTAGGGCCAGATCCTTCTGTTCCATGTTGCGGGAGGGAAGTGGGAGGATTGCATCTGTGTGATTCTGAAGTTTGGCAGCAGACTCAACTGTTCAGGGATATTATCCTCAGGGATAGTTCCTAGATACTGTTCAAATCCAGGTTTTAGATGGTGCAACATTGCCAGCAGCCACTACTTTCTTTCAAAGAAGGATGAGTATGATCTGCTTTGAGGTGTTTGTTGTTGTTGGGTTTTGTTTTTGTTTTTGCAATTTTTGTTATCCTTGGATGCAAGGAAGCATTGACTGCTTCTCTGCTGGATATGCAAAAAATATTATTCTCAATATTAATTATCATTAAATAATGGAGTTTAATATTAAGATTAATTATACATTTGGGGACCTGAGACCAAAAATCCAGAAGGTGTCTGACACCCCCTCCCCATGTGTTTATTTATAATATTTGTTTAATTTAAATGCCTCCTTTCTCCCACCAATAGGCCCAAAGGGTCTGTTACATGTTTTTTCCTGTTCTACACATGCAGTTGTACACAGAAAATATATATTCCCATGACAGGGCACACTATGCAAGACCATTGTTTACACTATGTTTCTTCTCTACCCATAAAAATCAAGTTTACACTCCTTCAATATTATCACATTTCATAGAGCAGCCACTCTCAGGTCATGGCATATGCTGCAGCCTGAAGGCAGTACTTGGGAATCATAGAAAGCTGCTATCTACAACCAGACTATTACTTTGATAGGCAGCAGTTTTCCAGGGCTTGTGGGAAGGGTGGTGCACATCACAGGTTGTTTTTATTGTTGTTGTTGTTGTTGTTTTAATTTGGAGATGTCAAGGATTTAACCTGAGACCTCCTTGCGTGCAAAGCCTGGGCTCTCTACCACTGTACTACAATCCCTTCTGAGAGAGCACACTTGTACATTACTACACACCTTCTTAATTCCTTTCCTACTTTTTGTGCAGCCTCTCTCGGAAGGAACAGCACAAGTAAAAGCTGCCAGTAGCACACCTGCTCTGGGAACTCCCAGGTCCAGGGCTAAGCAAAGGCAGCCTGCCCACCCTTTGCCAGCTGTCCCTCCCTCTCTGGAAACCCTATCTATATCTGAGTTTATTTTACCAGTTGCTTTTCATTGTTGTTCCTTAGGTGTTGTACTAAACTCCCTCGCTGGCAGCATACCTTGTGCTTTGCTTCTGGAAAAGAATAATCAATATTGGAGTTCACACAAAAAAAATTCTTTTGAAGACAACTTGAACATGTTTCTTCTCAAACAGAAATTTGAAGTAACATATATGAATCAGTCGTATCCTTGCAAATAGAAAAATAAAAGTGCCAAAGGAATGGCATTTTGTTTTTTTTTCTCTTTAATAGTCTCAGGTTTCCTGTAGCTGACTTCCCTTACACTGTACAATGGGGAAAAATCCCATGAATAGAGCAGAAATTAAGAGAGATTATCCCCTTTCAATTTGGGCATAATTCAGACAAAACAATGCTCAGTTACATCCAAATGATTTCAGTGACAGAGGTTACGCACATACTGAACTCTTACCGATTGACTTCAGTGGGAGAGATTTTATCCTGCGCTTTATACCACCACTGAAATTAATGGGATATGCAGTGCAGAACTAACACAATTGTTTTACTTGAAGTGGTTGTCACATCTGTCTGTTGGTATTTCTGTTGAAAAGCATTTTGTTACTTTTAAATTACTGGTGTGGCATATTAATAACAAATTTAAAAGAAATTATGCAGAAGGAGGAAAATCATCTCAATTGAGATGTGGTGCTGGAGAAGAATGCTAAGGATTCGATGGACAGCCAAAAGGACAAACAAATGGGTCCTGGAATAGATCAAGCCAGAAATCTCCCTAGAAGTCAAGATGACAAAACTCAGGTTGCCGTACTTTGGACACATCAAGAGAGGCATGAATTATTGGCAAAAACAATACTGTAATGTTAGAAAAGATAGAGGGAAGGCCGCATGTGAGATGGATGGACTCTATTAAAGAGATCACAAGTATGAGTTTACAGGAGTTGGGCAGAACAGTGATGGACAGGGGGCCTTGGAGATGTCTCATCAGCAGGGTTGTCATGGGTCAAAATCGACCCAAGCGCAGTTAACAACAAAAGTCACTAATGTAATGACTGACATTACATATCATTACTGATTACACTAACATCTTTGTCAGCCTTTGGTAGGAGTGCTCAGGACTGTAGCCTTGAAAGGGCTCATTTGGTAATCAGTGTCTGTGCACTATGTGTACCCTACCATTCCATCCTAACAAGTCTGCCATCAGCTTGCAGGTGGTACTTTGCATCATGATGCTGGCTGGACACTGAAGAACATGTTGCTGACCTCTCAGAAACAAGCTATTACAGCAGTGTTGGCTTGTGGCTTCAAGGTTAGTCGGGAGTCCATTCTGCCCTGGGCTTTAATCCAAAACTGAATACATTATTCAGCCATATCCCAAAAGCTCCTTAAATGTTCAGGCTAAATCCTAGAGCAGATTCACTGTCTCATTAACATGGGAGCCACCAGCCATCACTGACTTACAGTCATGTTGCATTAAACCTCTGGATGGGGCATACACACTGGATGTGACAGGGACACAGTCACAGTGGCCCTCCTCTGAAGGGAGCGTGGTTCATAGCCCTGGAACCCTATGAACCTGTTCTTTCCATCCCAGCTGGCCAAGCCTTTTGGGAATACCTGCTTTATTCCTCCTTTCTGTCACTGTCTAATTACTTTTCCCCGCTCAGCAAGTGAGCAGAGTCAAGGGCAAGATGGAGCAGAAGGAACAGCTTCATCTTGCTTTGGCTTTTACTTCTAGATGGCTGGGCACAAGAGGAGAGTGTGTGTACAGCAGTGAGAGGAGAAGGTGAATTGACTCAAGGACTGACAAGGCTGGTGCTTAGGGGAGGGGCGTAAAGTAGACAGACACACATATGTCCGGGGGTACTCTAATGTGCCATTTTCTCTCACTTCAGTTACCCAGGCCAGTTTCTCTCACACCTGCTTTCTTTCCCTCCTGACAGATCCAGACATGGACTGAACAGATCATGCCCCCTTTCTTGTTTGTTTACTTGAAAACTTTACATTGGGCAACCTGGCAATCTCTGGGAGGAAAATACTTTTTTATATAAAAAGAGAACATTCATTCCTTTCCACCACCTGGTTGTTTCTGCACCCTACTTGCCCACCCCTTACCAGACAGTAGCAAGCAACAGTGAACAGTACTGATACTTCCTTTCATTTTTTATAACCACTTTTCACAGCAGGCATGATCCAGAATGTGCAAATACTCTGGACCAGTGAAAATAATGGGAACAACTAAAACTTTGCTCTACATCATGCCCACTTCAAAAGGGAATGGGGGGTAGAAAGAGAGGAAGAGGTGGGTGAAGGCAAAATCATTCTTGCTGCCACAGGTCTGGGGAAGACTTCATCTGTCTCAGCCAGCCTGGACCTAGTGATGTTGATGGGCCAAGTGAACGTGTCTTGCACAATGGCCTCCGAAAGCCTGAAACTGGCACCTGCCAGGAACTCTTGTAATTGAAACCAGAAATAGAACAATAACTGAGAGGCATCCATGACAGAATGCCACTCTTTAGCATGGAGTTCAGATTTGGCAAAGCAGCACTCTGCAGCATGCCTAGGCAAGTCAGTGAGTGTTACATAGGTGGATTCCCACACTATTCTGGGGCAGATATACAGCATTATCAGGACCAAAATGTTAGAGTGCATACCTACATTGCGCAGGTGAAATCTGGGACATTTGTTGCTAAGAAACATCAGAGTGTGATCAGGATGGCAAATGTTATTAACGAGAAAGAACACACAAGCCAAGAGAGGTTGCAGCAGTTTGATTTTGCCTGAACCTACAAGATTCTGCTCCCTCCTATCCTCTCCTTCCTCTGTTAATTGTGTGCAACTGCATTTTGAACCCAATATCCTGCAACTGAAGTAAGCAGAGAATGAAGAGGGAAAGTAGGAGACAAAGAAAAAAACAAAGACATTGTGAAAACAGGTGAAAAAGTGGTATGATGGATAATTAACTGTGCCAGATTGGGATTGTTGAAAGGTATGTACCTACAGACCTGCACAGTTCAAAGTATTAAGACATTGTGGAACTGAACACATGCAATCTTCCTTGAAGATTCAAGCTCAGGAAAAATCTACTTTCCTGCTGTTCAGAAATATAAGCAATTATTATTTTTAAGTTCAGGGATAATATTTTCTTTAATATACCAAAAATAATCTGCTGCATTTAAAAAAAAAACACATTGAAATCTTCTCCCTCCCTCCCTCTCTTAAAGGAACACACACAGTTGGTTGCTTTCAATTTGCAAGGTGCTGATAACATTTTTAGCAAATTTATCTTGGCAAGCTAACACAGGCAGCAACAAAATCCCTTTTCCTTCCGAGTAAACCTGAAACTTCCTAAACATTAAATAGAGGGCAAAGAAGCATTGCTATGACTTTCCCATATGGTGGTCTTTGTAATGCCTCTGTTTTAGGAAGCGAAATGTTGTGATTAATTCTCCAGAGAGAAGAGAAGCGTGGATAGCAGGACATTTGGCAGGCAGGTTCACTTGCCTAGAGGAAGCATTGCCTCCTAGATAATTCCCAGTGCTTTTAGTGTATTCAAACAAGTCTGAAATATTGTGAAGATTTCCACTACCATATTGAGAATGACAAACCCTGTAACAAACTCTTATTTCAGAAAGGAAAGAAAAGACAAATATTCAGATTGTCTTCTTGGATATAGAAAAGTTAATGAGCTAATTACAAAGATCTCAATAAAAGCTACAGAAGGAAAAATTCATTGCTTGATTGCAGCAACTGTAGGATCAGAGCATTAATCTCCCATGCATTCAAAATTATGCCCAGACTCCTCCAAAATAGACTCTGGCCATACAGGGAGAAAGAAATCCCAGAGATGCAAGAGAGGGTCAGAAAAGGAAGCAACACGGGGGTGGGTTATAGACCGCCGCTTTGAGGCGGTCTGCCGCCGCCACCGTTTGCTCCGTAAGGGAGCCGTTGCAGCCACACCACGCGGCTCCCTTGCGGAGCAAAAAAGAAGCTCCAAAATGGAGCTTCTTTCTGCGACGTCATTAGCGCCGTGACACGTTCAGACACACAGCGTCCAATACGTAAAGATGGTGCCGGCTGGGTGGAACGGCCGGCACCATATTGTACGGACAGAGTCCGTACTAGAGCCAGGGGCGTCTAGAAGAGACACCCCTTTTTTAAAATGGGACGTCCTGTGGACGTCCCAAGTGGCGATCTATAACCCGCCTAGGAATCACATTGTAAACATTCTACAAAAAAGTAGCCAAAAATTAGCATGTGCTTTATACACTACAGCAAAGCATTTGACTGCATAGACCATGAAAAGCTAGGGATGGCTCCTAAGGGCATGGGAGACAAACAAATGAGTCAAGAAGATAAAACCAGAAATATTCCTGGAAGCCAAGATGATAAAATTGAGGCTGTTGCACTTGGGCTAAATCATGATAAGGTATGATTCACTGAAAAGACAATAATGCTAGGAAAGGAGGAAGGATAGAGAAAGAGAGGAAGACCACATGCCAAATGGATAGACTCAATCAGGAAGATCACAGGCATGAAATTACAGGAACTGTCAAGCCACTCAGGTCTCGCCAGTTTTTAGGATTTCAGTGAAGAAGAGGGTCGCAATGGGTTGGGGAAGACTAGAGAGCACTTAACAAGAAACTCTGCTCAAAAGGCTCAGATTTGGTAAACAACAGTACAATAACAATGAATGAACTACGAAAGAGAATTAGACAAGGTTGTCTGTTTTCATCTTTGCTGTTGACTTTGGTGTTGGGAGCCCTACTGAGAGATGTTAGACAAAGTGAAAGAATTAGTGGAGTGAAGATTAAAAAAAGAAGAGTATAAACTAAGGGCTTACGTGGATGATCTTGTGATAAGGGAGCTTAACGCTCAGCATTTTAAACCGGCTCCAGCCTCCCAGGTTGGAGCTGAGATATGGGATGGAGTCAGGGATTATCGCGCACTAAATCGCCGTCGCCAAACTGCCAGCTGTCATCAGCCCAGGGCCCAGCCAGGATCAAGCCACACAAAATGTAGGTCCCAATATTATTTGGAATAATCTTCTGAAACTCTTTCCTTCCAGGAGTGTCAGTATCCACCCACAAGACTCCTGCTGTATAGAGATTTTGCTAGAATTGTGGCTAATTTGAAACAAGTGGAAGGTACTAATTGGGACAAAACACTCAGTTCTCCCCTGCTAGGATTTCTGAGAATACAACAACAAATAGGCCAGGCTTGAAGTTTTTGGAGCTTCTATCTATGCACCATTTGCAATGTCTTAACTGGAAACTGTCCCCAATAGGGGAGCTAGCACAATAGATTGCATGGTACAGTCGGCCCTTCTTATACACTGATTTTTTATACACGGATTCAAGCATATATGGTTTGAAAATGTTCAATATATATATAAATTTCAAATATCAAACCTTGATTTTCCATTTTTTATAAGGGACACCATTTTGCTATGTCATTATATTTAATGGGACTTGAGCATACACAGATTTTGTTATACACAGGGGATCTTGGAACCAAACCCCAGTGTATAACAAGGGTCCACTGTAGTATCCCTCAATTTGCTTCCTGACATTCACAGTTTCAAAGCTGACAGAAAAAATGAAAAGAAAAAGAAAAAAAGACCAATCATTTCCCCTGCTCATGTTATGTAATTTTTCAACTCTCCATCCATCATGTCCTTCTCAAAACCTAACTGTAGTTCATCTGAGGAAACAGAGAATATGTTGGTCAATTTATCTGAGCTCCACCTTCATTCAGACATTTGTGAGTACTATTTTTAAATCTTTTCACCAGGATATTTTAGACTCTAATCTAAGTATTTTACCTGTTTATCAAACCGTGATTTAATATCTTCGCTCTAAACTGGTTTGTAATGAACAATTTAATCTTAATAGACTAGTAATCTAGTCTAAACTGAATGTAGTGGTATCAGAAAAGCACCAATGGATTACTCCTATGAGGCATTTAGAAATAATACAAAGCAAGGAGATTGTAGAAAGGTAATGGAAGCTAAATGTTGATTTTTGAGAGATAATTTCTTTGATGACACATAGAGCAATATAGCTGTTATTGGTTTGTTGCAATGATGGTTTTGTTAAATTCTTGGATTGTGCTCTTCTGCTGAGAATTGTTATTTTGCTTTGTTGAGAGCTGCTGGAGAAGAAGTAGGCAAACCAAATGCTTTTGTAATCTTTTGCCATTCCTGCAACCTCCTTCTTAAAATATCATAACTGCCCATACTTTTGACAGCTGTCAGGTAACTCTTTTTCCAAGAGTGAGCTGAGTGGAAATTGGTGTACTTAGGTTTTTTTTTTTTTGAAAAGCTGTTCATATAATTGCTCTTTCAAGATGACTGCACAGGTGTCCAAGGTGTTCCTCCCACACCTTCTTACTGGTAATGTTTAATCATTTCACCCAAACTTCTGCTACCTCCACCCAGCCAAGATAATCACCTTGCAGTTGTCTGACATAATCAAGGCTGTATCCATAAGATCTGTCTCTATAATTGGCCAAAGAAGTGTGAAGTTTAGTGTCAGTTATTGTCGAATTACTGCATTATTACCTGAACATTTTTTTTACATATTGACATAGCATTATTGTCATAGTGATTTCAAATGAAATCAAGCCAAAGGGCAGATCTGCTGTCTACATGTTGGTGAACCTAGAATGAGTGAATGAAACCTAGAATGAAACCAAGGCAAAGGGCAGATCCACTGTCAACATGTCTGTGAACGTAGAATGAGTGAACCTAGAATGGGCGATTCTACAGCCCACTTTATAGGAACATGAGAAACATGAATCAAGGGAAGGTAGGTATAGTAAAACAAGAAATGGAACATATAAATATTGCAGTATTAGGAGTGAGTGAAATAAAGTAGAAAGGAATAGAACAGTTTGAGTCAGATAATTAAACAGTGTTTTGAAAATATAAGAAGAAATGGAGTGGAATTATAGTGAGGAAAGATATAGCAAAATTAGTCAAAGGATATAATGCAAAACTGAACTGAATCATATCAATAAGAATTCAGGAAGAACCCATTAATGTAACCATAATCCAAGTTTATGCTCTAGCCACAAAGGAAAAAGAAGAGGAAATTGGGGGGTTCTATTGGGAGTCCAAGAAACTGATCACACACCAAGACAGGACTTCCTGGTAATCATAGGCAAATGGAACTTTTCTATATTTACCATCAGAAGAAATTTAAAGAAGAACCATATGAGGACGAACTACCAATTTTAAAAACTGAAGTGAGACCTGCACTCAGAGCACTTGAGAGAAATAAGTCATCAGGAATGGATGGCATATGAATAGGGGCTGCTCCAAGTTACAGTCCTCCCCAGAGGACAGGATCAAAATTCAAAATGACCTGAAAGACTAGAAAGCTGGGCCAAAGCTAACAAAATGAAATTCAATACAGAGAAATGTAAGGTACTTCACTTAGGGCGGAAAAATGAAATGCACAGATATAGGATGGGGGACACCTGGCTTAATGAGGGATCTAAGAGTCCAAGTAGACTACAAGTTGAACATGAGTCAACAGTGTGATGCGGCAGCTAAAAAGGCCAATGCAATTTTAGGCTGCATCAATAAAAGTATTGTCTTAGATCAAGGGAAATAATAGTGCCACTCTATTCTGCCCCACCTGGAATACTGTGTCCAGGTCTGGGCACCACAATTAAAAAAGGACATTGAGAAACTGGAGTGTGTCCAAAGGAGGGTGACTAAAATGGTGAAGGGTCTGGAAACCATGCCCTATGAAGAACGACTTAGGGAGCTGGGGATGTTTAGCCTGGAGAAAAGAAGATTAAGAGGTGATATGATAGCCCTGTTTAAATATTTGAAGGAATGTCACATTGTGGAGGGAACAAGTTTGTTTTCTGCTGCTCCAGAGAACAGGACCCGGAACTACAGGAAAAGAGATTCCAATTCAGCATTAAGGGGAACTTCCTGGCAGTAAGGGCTTTTCGACAATGGAGCACACCTCCTCAGTGTGATGAGGTCTCCTTCTTTGGAGGTCTTTAAGCAGAGACTGGATGGCCATCTGTCGGGGATGCTTTGATTGAGAGTTCCTGCATGGCAGGGAGTTGGACTGGATGGCCATTGGGGTCTCTTCCAACTCTATGATTCTGTGATTCTATAATCTGTACTCAGGATAAGAGGGTAGTGTTAGGACAGAATATGGAGAAACTGAATAGTTTCCAATTGGCAAGAAAATCCAGCAAAGATGTATTCTATAACCATATCTAATTTATATGCTGAAAACATTGTACAGTGGACCCTTGTTATACACTGGGGTTTGGTTCCAAGATCCCCTGTGTATAACAAAATCCGTGTATGATCAAGTCCCATTAAATATAATGACATAGTAAAATGGTGTCCCTTATAAAAATGGAAAATCAAGGTTTGATATTTGACATTTATACTTGTTTTAAAATATTTTCAAACCGTGGATGTTTGAATCCGTGTATAAAAAATCCATGTATAAGAAGGGCCAACTGTATGTAAATCAGGATTGGACTGCAGATGACACCATAATACTAGCAGAAAATATCAGACATATGGAAAGATCATTGAAGAAGGTCAAGACAGAAAATACAAAGGCAGGTTTACAGCTGAACATCAAGAAAACAAAAAATATGACCATAGATGATCTACATAATTTTAAAGCAGGAGATGAAGAGATTGAAATAGTTCAAAATACTTGGGCTCAATCATAAATCAGAGTGGAGACTGTAGTCAAGAAATCAGAAGAAGATTAGGAAGATTTTCACACAACATCGCTATATCATTCCTTTAACGTCCCAAAGTGTAGTGGAATCATCATAACAGATAGACGATTCCAAAAGATTTTCACATGAGGCTGTTAGTGTTCTTAAATCGTTGATATAGCAGAAGTCAGCAATAAATGATGACAAAACGATTTCAAAACAGTTACATTCACACACTGGACACAGTAAGCCTCATGTGAAAATCTTTTGGAATCGTCTGTCTGTTATGACGATTCCATTACACTTTGAGATGTTAAAAGAATGATATAGCGATGTCGGGTGAAAATCTTCTATGACTTGAAAGGGCAGCTGTGAAGGAACTGGACAAGATCCGTAAGTACAAAGATATATAATTGAATACTAAAGTTAGAATTGTCCATGGCATCGTATTTGCCATTTCTATATAAAGTTGTGAAAGCTGAACAAAGAAGAAAGCTGATAGAAATAAAATCATGTGAGAAGTGGAGCTGGAGAAGAGTTCTCAAAATACTGTGGACTGCTAAAAAGATCAGTTTCCTAGAACAAATCACGCCAAAGCTCTCCCTAGAACCAAAATGAGGTTGTCATATTTTGACCATTTCATGAGAAGAAAGGACTCACTGGAAAATAGTATAATGCTTAGTAAAGTGAAGGGCAATAGAAAAAGAGGAAGGCCACATCCTAGTGGATAGATTCAATCAGAGAGGTCATAGCCACACATTTGCAAGAGCTGAGCAGTGTGGTTGAGGATAGTGTGACTGAGGTCTTCTCATTTATAGGGTCCCATAGGTTGCAGTTGACTTGAAGGCAGTTAACAGCAATAACCTAGATCTTGGCATAGCTGTTATGTGAGAGCTGTTCTCAGATCCCAAAGAGCTGTCCTTTTTAAACTTTCCATCACTCTTCTGGAACTTTGCTATTCTTCACAGACCACACAAACTATACAGAAACATAAGAACACAGGAACAGGCCTACTGTCTAGTGCAGGTTCTGTTCACACAATGGCCAACCACATATTTATGGGAAGTATACTAATGGGAAGCCTGCCATCAGTATATGCGTTCCACTGCACCCTCCTGTTCATGTTCCCTCAGTATACAGATACTGTACCTACTGGATGATTTGTGTAGTCATCTTGACTAGTAGCCACTGAGAGCATCCTCCATTGATTAGCCCAAAGCTATACAAGGTACTGATCATTACTACATCTTGTGGAAGTGAATTCCATAAATTTCACAGTGTGAAAAATTCCATCATGAACTCCTGGTTCTACCATAATGGGTGGGATGAGGGAGGAAGAGAAATGTCTTCCTAATTTTTTTCAGCATACCATGTATGCTTTATCAACCTTTACCATCTCACCCCTTTTCCGAAAGCTATAAAAGTCATGCACATTTGTTCCTAGGACTATATAAGCCCAAATCAGGATCTGATTCAGTGATTTAGAAAGTGCTCCCATTAAGTCTAGACAAGTTCTGGGATTCCTACATGAAATTCACAAATCCAAATGTGCTTGCCATTAAGCTTCATTAAAACCAGAAGGGCAATACCTCCCCGCCTCCACTCAAATGTGTAAAAATTGGATATAGTACCCCTTAAGAGCAGATAAAGCCTGCCAAATTTCAGAGATGAGGTTTAAGTTTAGAGGTTTTTATGTGAGTCACATTAAAAATTTGTTCTTGTAGCACCTTTGAGACTAACTAAAGAAAAAAGCTGGCAGCATGAGCTTTCATAGACTTAAGTCTACTTCCTCAGATGCATTTGAGGGAATAGACTGAAGTCTACAAAAGCTAAGACTGCCAACTACTTTCTTTGGTTCATCTCAAAGGTGCTATAAGATCTCTCCACATACTGATTCCACAGACTAACACAGCTATATCTTTGAATTCTATCCTAAAAACCTGTTGGGTTTTTTTTAAAGGAAATACAAGTTTTCAAAAGTATGTATGGTCCTGCCAGTTCGAGCTGCTTTTGTCCAGCCAAAGTCCTGATAGCAGTCAGGGCACTATGTGATAGCAGCTATAGCCTTCCCTCACTCCTCAGGATCATCAAGGTTTACAGCTGAAGTACTGTTGTACTGAAGGGTATGTAGATAATTTACGAACCATTTATAGAATACAGACCCCACCTTAGAGGACACACTTTTATATCAATTCATTGCAATAACTGTTAGTTTATTCCTTCTCTGCCTCCTGTTCATTCCTCTTACTCCATGAGTGCTGGTTTTCTTATTTGGAGTATTTCTTAGGAGTATTCGGTGAAAGATTTAGCCAAAATTCTTCGTAAGTCCCAGTAAACAATGGATCACTCCTATCCCCATCTTTATTGACACTCTGAAAAAAACCTTAAAAGGTTAATGAGACAGGATTTTCTTAGAAAAAGGCACATATGAGAAACACGTATTTAAAAGTATGTTCTGAATGAGTGTGCAGAGTGGCAATATCATATTGGAGTCTTTAAATAGGGATGGGCAAAGTTTGACTATCAAAATGTTGCTTCATTGCAACTCCCACCACTCCTAGTCAGCATAACCAATGGTGAAGACTACTGAGAGCTGCAGGTGGACAACATCTGAAAGGCCACATTTTACCCAGCCCAGCTTTAATACAGTTAATTGAAATTTAGGACAAAAATCATACACAATTCTGCATTTCCAACTGTTGGGCACCTCCATGACTAATTCCTAATGTGTTATCAGCTGGTTTCTCAGCAGGAAAGGCAAATGCCTTTTACATGCAATCACTCACTATTAAGCTACAATTGTTCATGTACATCTCACTCTGTTTCTATGCAAATAGACAAGTCTGATCAATAAAAATATAAATGCAAATCATAAAATACCAGGGGGAAACTTTGAAGTGAGGAGGAAACAATATCTGCTCAATATTCTACCCTAACCTTTAGTTCAGGAACAATATCCTTGGGGGGGGGGGGCATGACAGGAGAGAACACTATGTTTTCACTAGTGATACTGGGTAGTTTAGCAAAAGTTCTTGTCCTCTCCACGAAGAGTGTAAAATTTTACAACCCATAAACAGATTAAACAAAAGGGTCAAGCAAGATGTGATGGGCAGACAGAGCCATGCGTTTGTTTGATCACATGTCTTCATTCCTCCACATATGAATCAGGAGGAGGGAAATGGCATCTTACTCTGAGCCATGAGGACAGGTAAGGGAGGTTGACTACCAGTATCCCTTCCCTACCTTGCCTCCTTTCAGCCTATTTCTCCAAGCACCTTTCTCCCAGGATGACTTGATGCCAGCACTGGCATCAGACCAAGGGGGAAAAGCAGTGAAGGGAATGAACCCTTTAAAGGAGGAGGGTACCTCTCACCTGCACCTGATATTAAAAACTGGATTTCCTCACTTCCCTCACTGCATATATCAGTAAGGAAGATGAGATTGGGCATATGTGGATGCCCATCACATCTAGTTTTGCCATTAAAAATGCATGTTAAAGAGATTTTAAAAATGTTGCTTCTTCCTACCCTGGCCACAGATTTTATCAAAATTTCAGTTACAAATAAGTATTCACCACAGATTCACATTGAATTTCTTTGAATTGTACTTTGAATTGTCTTTGAATAGTTCTTTGAATTGTCCTGCCCATTTGTGGAAAGGAATTGACTGCTGTTTTTGTTGTTATTCATAGAATCATAGAGTTGGAAGAGACCACAAAGGCCATCCAGTCCAACCCCTTGCCATGCAGAAACTTTCTATCAAAGCATCCTTGACAGATGGCCATCCAGCCTCTGTTTAAAGACCTCCAAAGAAGGAGACTCCACCACTCTCCGAGGGAGTGTGTTCTACTGTCAGGAAGATTATGTGCCTTCAGGTAGACTCCAACTTACAGCAATCCTATTGTTGGGTTTTATCAGAAAAAAATTAATCAGAGAGGGGGTTTGCCATTGCATTTCTCTTAGGCTGAGAGAATGTGACTTGCACTAGGTCACCCAGCGGGTTTCCATGGCTGCATGGGCATTCAACATCTGATTTCCTTGAGTCCTAATTCAATACTCATGTCACCATACCATGCTGGCTTTTAGTGCTAACTTGCATCACCAGATTTCTGAAGTGAATGGGATCTGACTAGCAAGTGATCTAACTCTCAAGTGCTCTTCAGTAGCTTGGTTGCAAACTTGCACAAGTGAACATTTCAAACACACTTTCTACCACAATTATGTGTCTGATATGTGGTAAAATATTACAACCAAACTACCCTGGAGTGAGAGAATTGATACCATGGTGTTTTTTTTTGTCTGTGGGTTCTCTGTACAGTATTATCTTGCCTACTGCTACAGAAGTTTCCTACCACCTTAGCATGTAATCTGTTTTTTTTTCTGAGAGATCCTACAAAAATTCTCAGCAAAACCTGTTTGTATAATCTTTCTTTAGAAAAAGGAAAGTTGGCTTCTAACTGCAGTAGCAGACTATTTAATTTTGCATGCATTAGTTCATGAAACAGATTTTGCTTGAATCAGGTTCCTGCCAAATTCTTGTTTGAATAGTTATTACTGATGTTTCTTTAATGATTATTTGCACTGTGGTTCATGAAAAGGCTGTCATTAAGTTATACAGGTACAAGATACCACTTTAGAGTCTCTCTTTTTTTTCCCTCTCACGTAGTCCTGACTGATACGATTTTAATAATATGGAGGGGGAAAAGCTGGTAGCAGCAGTGGCAGCATCCCCATGAGAAGGATGTGCTGAAGGCTGAAAATCAAATTTGTCAAGAGAAATGATATCCCAGGTCAGACGTGTAGACAAGATGGACATGATATTAATCCACCTTTGGTGGATTTCTCCTTTCCAATTTAGATAGGGTTGAACTCCCCTTAAAAATTATATTTGCGGCTTTTAGGAAGCAAGGCATCACAGCAACAGCTCTGTCCCACTTCATGCGTTACCCACCTTTTCAAGATACACTGCCTCATAACATGGAGGTTCTATTTCTCTGTCATAGGGCCTGTACAGACAGGCCAAAATATAGCTGCTTTGGGTCACTTTGTAAGTGTGCTGTTTAAATGATGCATGCATCCTAAAAGTCCAGAAGCTGCGCCAAAGCCACACTCCAGTCCTAAGAACTGGAGTGTGGCTTTGGCACGGCTCCCAGACTCTTAGGACACATGCATCATTTAAACAGCATACCCCCAAAGTGACCCAAAGCCACTTTATTTTGGCCTGTCTGTATGGGGCCATTGTTAATAACCATGGCAAGACTTATTGCCTATGGCCTTGTATAACCTGCTTTGAAAACTGTCTGAGCTTCAATAGCCGCCATTACATTTTGTGCAGCAAATTCTACAGAATAAGAACTCACCAAGAAAGGAATTTTGTCCCTGAGGCTCCAGTGCCTGCATTTGAAAAGGCAATGCAGTTTTTATGACACCCTTAGCTTCACATATCAAACAGCAAACTTATCAGGGCAAAGCTGAATTTCAGCATTGTAAAATTCAAAACAGCAGTTGCCTCCACCCTGTAAAATACATTATCCTCCAAAGGATCAAGACTGGAGGGAGAAATACTGAGATCCCTTTACTTGCAATTGCACCTGAATGGACAGATCAAAAGTATTTGCTACAGATACAGCCATTATCTGTGTGGTATCCCATTAAATATCAAAGGGGCATCAAAGGAGAAGAACACAAATCAAGCGAGTAATCAAGATTTCTAATCACACATGTGGGCATTCTTTGTGAGAATAAATGCAAGACAATGATAGTTATTCCCCTTCAGCTAGTTCCCATAGGGTGTGGGGTGCCTGTCTGCATCATGTTATGGTAGTGAGCCTGTGGCCATTATCCACATTCACTTGTACTGTGAAGCTAGCATGAAATTAATTTATTTTGTCCATATCATGGTAGCATAGTGTTTGCAGCTCAGCTCTTCCACATTCTGTTTCCTTACCATATGATCCTCATTTCTTGTTTCCTTCCCAGTTCCCTTGAACTGCCATATTGTGTGAAGCATAGAATTTGACTCCAAGGCCTGCAACAGGTCTGTTATTCATCTCAGGTCAGGGACCCAGCATCTTTGGGTGGGGTGGGGCTGGTACAAATTTATAACATGGGCCTCCTTCCCATAGCAACACCATGGCCCTTTATCCCATACAGACAATCTTATGAACCATGAAAAACACTGGTTTTAATTCTGACATTATCATTGCATGGTCTATATTTCTGAAGAAGTCCACATTTGCATTCCCTCCAACATTTCACAGATGACACCTGGACACATGTAGCCAAGCAACATCAGAATGTGGTCAAGATGGGAAAAGTGATTTTAGTATGCTCTCAATATCTGCTCAGGTTTGGTTCCAGGACCCTCCTCCCCATGGATTCCTGAACCCCAAATCCAAAGATGCTCAAGTCCCATTTTATATATAATGGAGTAGTAAAATATATGGCATCCCATATATAAAATGGCAAACAACTCAAATATTTTTTTAAAAAAATCAAAGTGTGGTTGATTGAATTCATGAATGCAAATCCCATGGATATGGAGGGCTGACTGTAATGACCAAATACACACAACTTTGGAGAGTCTACAGCTGTATGCTTTTGCCTGAACCTACTGGGAAGAGCAAAATTCTGCCTTCTCCTCTCCCCTCTGAGTTACCTGAGTGCAAACTACTTGTGCACTTCAATTTGGAGCCACTGAAGTAAACTGTAGACAATGGGGGAAAGTGAGAGGAGGAGAAAGAAACTAGGACATTTTAAAAGCAACTGAAAAGTCAGACAGCAGAGGAGCATGACTGATCCTGCCAAATTTGTGACGATTGTTCAATAATAACATCCATGATGTACCATACCATCCAGTTTGGCATGGACAGCCACAATTAATCATCTGTCATCCCACTTTTTCTGCTGCTTTTAAATAGCTCACTTTCCCCCTGTCTTCAGCTGCTTTGGTTGCTGCAAACTGAGTTCAAAATGCAAAAGCAGTTTGCTCTTAAATTAGCAAAGCAGAAAAGGAGGGGGCATAATCTTGGCCTTCTTTGGTAGACTGTGGCTGCATCTGCATGGTAGGAATAATGCAGTTTGACTCTGCTTTAACTGTCATGCCTCCGTGCTATGGAATCTTGGGATTTGTAGTTTGTTGTAGCACCAGAGCTCTCTGACAGATAAGGTTAAATATTTCACAAAACTTCAAATCCCAGAAATCCATAGCATTGAACTATGGCAGCTAAAGTAGTGTCAGACTGCATGATTTCCATAGTGTAGATGCAGCCTCAGGCAAAAGCAAACTGCTGCAGCTTCTCCCAACTTGTGTGTTCCTTGTTAATAACATTTGCCATTTTGAACCCAATTTTCACCTGTGAAATATTGGAATGTAGGACATAGTGAAGCCAAGGCTTGCAAGCACAAAGATCAGGAACTGTTCTGTTTGGTAGGGACTATGATATCAAATACTGATCTCTTTGGGCCCTGCTGTTCTCTCTAAGTTCAGCTGAAATTCCCACAGTAATTGAAAGGGAAGCAATGTACTGTTAGGAGTGATTCCTGTTGAAAATCCAAGTATTGGTAGCTGGGCTGGTCTTAAGCAGACAAGAACTATTCACTTTTCAAAAGACCTGCTCCTGGTGGAAATGAAAACTGCTAGAAATGTTCAGACAGATATTGCTGCCAGCCTGTATTTTTAGATTGCCCTGCAGGATATTGCTAAGTGGACTGTTATAATGAGGGCCTGCACTTCAAAACTTACCTCCATACTACCGAATAACACCAAGCCTCAGAGCCCTTTGTTGTGGTGGTGGTGGTGGTGGTGCTTTGTGTGCCTTCAAGTCATTTCTGACTTATGGTGACCCTAAGGTGTTTTCATGGCAAGATGTGTTCAGAGGTGGTTTGCCATTGCTTTCCCCTGAGGTATTTGGCTTGCCCAAGGTCACCCAGTGGGCTTCATGGCCAAGCTGGGAATTGAACCCTGATCTCCAGAGTCATACTGCAACACTCAGATCACTACGCAACACTGACAGGATTGCTAATTATTTTGTCAATGTTTGGCTAATAATAAAGAGATTATACTGTCACTGTCCTGATTTTTATATTCTAAAGTACCAACATGTCTCCAAACACTAGACCAATAAACTTGAAAGCTTTATTTTCTTGGCCCTTTTCACTGCAAAATTATGAAGTACCTTCCCCTGCGTTCACATATAAAAGATAAGACGGCTAGTTGTTGGCTTAACTGTCCTTGCCCTGCTGTTGAATATCTGCAAGTTTTAATGTGTGATACCTTCTTGAAAGTCTTGTTAAAGTCACTTGCAACACACACACAGACACACTAGTGAAAATTTCACAGAAAAAATAGTTGCAGCATAAAGAACGCTATTTACTGTGAAGATGTGAAGATTTGGGGCAGGACTACAATGGTCCCTTTACAATAACTAGGGCCCGTTACAGACTGCCAAAATAAAGCTGCTTCTAGTCTCTTTGGAGGTATTCTATTTAAATGATGCATGGGTCCTAAGAGTCCGGAGGTTGCGCCAAAGCCACACTCCATTCCTGAGCACTGGAGTGCAGCTTTGGTGCAGCTTCCGGATTCTTAGGATGCATGCATCATTTAAACAGCATACCTCCAAAGAGACCCAAAGCAGCTTTATTTTGGCAGTCTGTAACAGGCCTAGGGTTAGAGGTGAAGGACTCCCGTGAATGTGGAAAAACTGCAAATAATAATAATTAAAAACCACTATTCTTTTTACCCAAGAGAACACCTCTCTAGGAATCTCCAGGTCATCCAATGCACCTCTGTGGTCAACATCTGCCAGAACTTGATTGCAGAAGCATTCTGGAGGACCTACAAATGCCTAGAGCAGTGTTTTCTCTAGGCATTTCTAGGTTCTCCAGCACAATTCTATGGTCAATTTCTGGCAGAGCTGCACTGGAAGAGCTACAGATTCCTGGAGAGAACATATTAATCAAAACTGCAAATAATCAAAGCCACAAAAGTCAAAGCCACAAATGTGGAGGGCCAACTGTATGTACCTTTAAGTCACCTGTAGACTTATGGCGATTCTATGAATTTCATAGGGTTCTCTTAGGCAAGGATTACTCAGGCTGCATTTCCACTATGATTTAAAGCAAATTGCTAATCAGGTTATATGACCGTTGTTTCCATTTGAAACCAGTTCTGATCCTAACCATGATCAGTTTCAATAGCAATGAAGCAAGGCAAACACAAAAAACCCTCTCTTTCCTGACACTAGTTCTTTGGCAATTCTTTAGAAAAAAAAATCTATTCCAAAGCATGTTCAACAAGTGGGAATGATGGATTTGAATCGCATCATTCTGGAGAGGAGGGACTAATGGCAGAGGGATGTTTACTATCCCTCCTCAGTTTTTGGTAGATTCACTATCCTCCCCCTCCTCCAGCGCTGCCTTTGTACTTGTGGTTTGACCTATGAGAAAAATACAGTTCCCAAGCTAGGCTACCGCTTACGTCACTGATGATACACAGATGATTGACATGCATTTTGAAGCAGCGCAAACTTGTGGGGATGACAATCATGCCAAAAATGAAGCGATTACAAGGAGATAATGAAAAGATCTGCTTTCATAGTGGGAACAACAGATCTTTTGGAATCATTTTATCAAAACGGAGCAAAGACGAATCACAAACCGGTTTAAATGTAAGTGGGAATGAGCCCTCAGAGGTGGTTTTGCCTGTTCCTTCCTCTGAAATATAGCTTGCAGTACCTGGTATAGGTACCACCAAAATAGCTCTCAGGACCATATAGTTACAGCCCTCACAACAAATACCACAGTTCCCATGTATGGCAGAATTATTTCCTTATTGTGGACAATGTTTATAGTAAAAGGAACAAAAGGTAGTGTTTACAGTCTAAATGCTGGCACTCGGGGAAACAGTATAGGAGAAAATAGGAAGAGGCTGATGTTATAAGGGGGGAGAGGAAGAGAGGTAGCTTTTGTGGAGGGATTGAGTGGAAAAAAGAAACAAAGGATATATCATGATCCATACTTTGAAAAGACAATTTTAAAGTTTTATTAGCAAACATTTATGAGAGTATACTGCAAGATCCTTCACACCTATGATGTTTTAGATTACAGAATCTGTAAATCTGCCATCTTATGTAAGGCTGAGGATACATAACAGGTTCTGTCTCCCCTCCATAGTTGTTGTTGTGTGTCTTGAAGACATTTCTGACTTATGGTGACCTTAAGGCGTGTCAGAATCTACCTTCATGCAGTGATTCAGGGTGTATTCTGCCATGAGGATTGTATAAGTTAGTGAGATATTTAGGGATAGTTTCTAGACAGGAGGGAGGTTGCAGAAGGGAAGGCCAGTGGGTAAGCTCTCACACATATATAGTTATATAGGTAGATAGATAGATAGATATATAGAGACAGATATATAGATAGATAGAAGGTAGATTCTGACAAGGTGAAACTATCACAGGGTTTTCTTGGCAGAATTTGTTCAGAGGTTTGCCCTTGCCTTCCTCTGAGACTGAGAAAGAATGGCTTGCTCAAGTTCACCTAGTGGGTTTCCATGGCCAAGTGGGGATTTGAACCCTGGTCTCCCGGTGTCCAACACTCAAACCATTATACTACATTGGCTCTCTGGCAGCATAATGTATAGTGAAAAATCCTGAAGGAACAAAAGATGGAAAAAAGGTAAGGGTCAGGACTGACATTATGGGACATATGCATTCTCTGCATATTGACACTTTTTCCTTCTAGCAGTGGAAGATATGTGCTTCAGCAATCTGGCTTGTAAATTAATCCATATAAGCAGGTGGGTCTAAGAGATGGTCAGTCATATGTGATTTTCTATTTTCCTTCTTTCTTACAATTCATCGACATCACCCAAGTTCACATGACCAAGGCAATGCTTGACTTACAGTGTAAAAGGTTGTTGTGGTTGGGTTTAAAGAATTCCAAAAGTCCTGTCCCTTGGCTTCTTGGTGAGCCACCTTGAGTCCCTTTCAGCAAGAAAGATAGGATAGAAGTCAAATTTAAAAATAGAAACAAACAAACAAACAAACAAAACTATCTTTGTTTTAACCAAACCATTACTTTATGATAGCTTTTTTCATACTGTTGTTAAGAGGGGAATCCCCAAAAGTAAGAGAAGACAAATCCTGCTGGCCATCTGGTGTTATATTCAGTTACTGTAGACCTCGGTATCTGTTGGGGATCTGTTCTGGCCCCCCCATGGATACTAAAATCAAAGGATGTTCAAGCCCACGTTGTCCCCAGTGATGGCACATGCACATGGCCATGCTGCCACTGGGGACAACGGAACTTAATGATGGTGCAGCTGAGTGCACATGCTGCCATGGGACAACAGGGGCTGTTCCCAATGGCGGTGTATGCACGCACCACCATTGGAATCAATGCAGGCTTGCTGTCAGGGGATGCCTGAAATCCATGAATGGCAAATCTATGGATACGGAGGGCTGACTGTATGCATCTTGTGGGCATTTAAGCCTTTTGTTTAGAGTCAGGGTGCAAGCAAATCTTTTGAAGTTGTGCAGATAGCAATTATTTTCTGCTTTTTGTGCAAGAACCAAAAATTGTTTTCCTTGATTGGCCTTGTGCACGTATGTTCATGCATTGCTCTCATAAATTACAGGGACCTATTGAGAAACTGAATGTTCTCTGCCTCAGAAAGAAGAGCAGTTAGCTTCGCACAGGACAGGCACAACCTGTATCTAAAGGGAAGTTACTTTTCTCTTGCTAATGGAGTTGAAAATTTATTACCTCTCTTTATTGCCCTTTGTCCCTGGCCATCACATGGCCAACAAGGAGAGTGGCCTCTGCCTGCATTTGTATCCCTCTAGACCATCTTAACTGACAACAGAAGAACATTTAAGACAAAATGTTGGCCTGTGACTCCTGTATAATTTTAAACATTTTTGCTGGATGAAGAAGACAAGTGAAGCTTCAAAAGCTCACACGATGTATTTTATGCATTTTGATTGGCCAGTAAAAGTATTGCTGTGTGAAGTCGAAGGCTTTCATGGCCGGCATCCACAGTTTTTTTTTTTTTTTTTTTGGGTTTTTCAGGCTATGTGACCATGTTCTAGAAGAGTTTATTCCTTGACGTTTCACCAGCAGCTGTGGCTGGCTGGCTGGCATTCTCTGAAGATGCCAGCCACAGATGTTGCCGAAACGTCAAGGAATAAACTCTTCTAGAACATGGCCACATAGCCTGAAAAACCCACAAAAAACTACAAAAGTATTGCTCTTTTGTGGATTTTGTTGTCCTGTATTTTGCTGCATGGACAACATGGCTACCCTTGAATATGTTCCATAAATTGCTCAGGCATTTGGTCTTCACTAACAAAATGTATAGTCAGTCATGTACAGTAATATCCAGTAAGAAGTCTCATGCTCATAAAGTGCACTGCAGCAAAGCAACATACATTTGTTCCCTGAGGGAAAATGCCCAAATTTGTTGGGCCTCTCACTCCTTGTGAAGGAGACCCGTGTACTAGAACACACTCAGTACTGCTAGATCTACAATGTATGATCTATCAATAATGAATGTCAATGGTGGGTGTTGGCTATGATGTCAGTGATGGGGTTAATTTATTCTGGGTTCTAGCCTGAATATTAAAGGAGCTATCCAAGGTGATGTATCCTATACTCAGAACTGTTTTTATACCTGGGCTAGTTCATTAAAATTAAAATTAAACTCCAAAATGACTTCATAGGCCCACTGGTGTTTGAGCTACCAGCCATCACATGTGGATGGTGTTATTGTTACATGCTGTCAAATTGGCCTCTATTTATGACAACCATATGAATGAGAGACATCCATGAGCCCCAGTCATTAACAGCCCTGCACAGGTCTTAAAAAACTCAGGGTTGTGGCTTCCTTGATTGAATCAAAATGTGTAATGTAGGCCTGTTACAGACTGCCAAAATAAAGCTGCTTCGGGTCTCTTTGGAGGTATGCTATTTAAATGATGCATGCATCCTAAGAATCCGGAAGCTGCACCAAAGCTGCACTCCGGTGCTTAGGAATGGAGTGTGGCTTTGGCGCGACCTCCGGACTCTTAGGACCCATGCATCATTTAAATAGCATACCTCCAAAGAGATCCGAAGCAGCTTTATTTTGGCAGTCTGTAACAGGCCGTAGTCTTCCTCTTTTCCTGCTGCATTCCACTTTACTGAGGATTATAATCTTTCCCAATTAGCAATGTCATCTCATGTTGTTTCCAAAGTATGATAGCCTCAATTTAGTCATTTAAGCTTCTAATGAGACACCAGTCTTTATTTCCTTTCTAACCGATTTGTCCTTTTGGCAGTCCACAATCTATAATACTTCCTTCCAGCACCACATTTCAGATGAGTTATTTTTCCTGTCAGATTTCATCACTGCCCAGCTTTCACAACTATACACAGTGACTGGAAATGCTATGCTGTGGATGATCCTGACTTTCATGATCTATATTTGCTCTTGGGAATCTTATCTAGTTTTTTCATAGCTGCTCTTCTGGCTCACAGTCTTATTTCTTCACTACAGTCTCACTTTGATTGATCACTCATTTAACCCACATAATCACCCACTTTAAAACTGTATACATTTTCTGTGGTCATTCCCCCCACACACCTTAATATTAAGCTATAATCCTGGTTTTGCACTTCCCACATTAACTTCACTCAGTAGTCCTAGTAGATGTTTGCTAATTTTTATAGTAATATGACATATCTGCATATTTTGAGCTATTGATGGTTCTTCCTTCTGTTAACACCCACCCATTTCTCCAACTTTAATCCAACTTTCCTCATGATGTGTTTTGAATATAAATTAAATGAAAGGGTGATTAAAAGCAGTTTTGTCTGACCTCTTTGCCAACTGGAAACCATTCTGTTTCTCCACATTCTGGCCTGACAGTGCCCCTTGTCCAGAGTATAGGTTACACATCAGGACAATCAAATATTGTGTTCTTCATATTTCTTTTTCTTTAGAAATATTACATTTTAGCAAATTTTCAGTTTAACCACATGAAACGATGTATATGTAAATACAACTAGGCTGTGTGTATGATATTTTAATTTAAATATACTGTAAAATTTTAATGTTGTTGTTTGTGTAACAATGATTACCATTACATTCTGTGATATCTGGGATTTATGATTTGTAAGTAACATTAGTACAAAAAACATGACTAAGGACTTTGTATGGAGTGGTATGGGAGAAGGTCAATGAGGGAGTGACACCGGAGATTACCACACTGAGGGTAAGGACAGGAGCAAAGCAGATTGTTCCCATCCTTATCCCATTCCATTCACATGACCGGGGCAAAGATTATCACACCCTGCCTGCTTCTCCCGTTCTTCTCTCATTGGTGAAGCATAATGGATCCATCATTTGGTATTAACAGAAACTCCTTATGCTGATAGGAATGAATGGAGAGGCTTCATGGACTGCCATTAGCTGTGGCAACTGAAGGATTCGATCCTCCAAGCCATCAGATGGAGTGTCTTGATGTCTGGATAGAGTACTCTGCTGTAGAAGTGGGAAAGAATATCTGGATGAAGCAGAAATTTTTAGGAACTTGCCGTTTGATAGCTGAAGGAGAGTGATGAACCAAGCCTGGTGGGGCCAGAAGAGTGCCACAAGGATTGCTTTGGGCCTGTCTTTCTCTCTCTAACTTCACCACTACCCGTAGAGGGAATGGGGGAAACTGGGAGAAGTAATACTGTGTACGCACCTCCTGGGCAAATAATAAATACCTCATAATAATCCGAATAATAATAATAACTATCGTGTATATGCCACCGCAATCACTGGAATCCACTGGGCAGACTGTACAACCATGAGGGGACTAAACTGAGCACGTTCCCTGTGCCCTCACGGGGCTGTACAACCTCTAACCCAGAGACACGACCCCCATCAAAGCGGCAGATACGGAAGCATGGTGGGGGGTGATCAGGTCCAGCATTCTTCTCTCCCTCTGAGGCCTGGACCAAGGCAGATGGACCGGAGGGAAGGCTCTTTTTCTTAATCCAGGCTGGCTCTTCCTCTTCAAGCCAGATGGCGTTGGGCCTGTCCTTTCATTCCCTCTAAGGCCAGAAGATGACAGTTGGAAGGAGGGAGGGGAGGGCAGCGTGCCTCTCTACAACTGCTTGAGAGCTATATCAAGGAACCCTTCTTCTTGATGGGAGTAATGAAGATATCTATTACTGGCATTTTCCTCCTGAAAATGATGAAGTAGAAAGCCCAATCAGTGTGCAGCCACTCATGATTAAGTTGTGCAGAATGACTGAAAGCATCAGCAACTGTATTTCCTGCTCCAACAAGACGAATGGCCATGAGACGGATGTTTCTGGCAGCACACCAGTTTTTCAGGTGAATGTGGGGTTGAGAAGTAAAGAATGAGTGCCATCTTGTTTTTTAGGTAGAATACAGCTGTAGTGCTGTTCCACCAGCTGCTGAAGTGGCAGTAAAGTTTGGGAGCCCAAGATGATAAATGGACTTGAATGGGGAAAAAGAGGTTGTGGTGGATTTCTGGAAATCAGATCAAAGGCAAGAGTTGTATGAAGAAGAAGACTGCTTAAATGAACTAGTTTGATGGAAACTAGATGAGCATATGGCAATTCTGTTGAGATCCAGAGGGAATAGAGGACATACAAGTATATCTGAATGGAGACTTGGAACAGAGAAAGGAGGAAGAGAAGACTGTTGTTTCCAGAATGGACTTTGTTGCTGATGCTAAAGCCTGAAATCAATTTTCTTAGCAGTTGAATGGGCCATATAAAGGTGATTCATGGTTTCATCCATTTTAGCATTAAATAAACCTATGCCATTGAACAGGATGCCTTCAATGCACCTTCACAAGTCTTCAGAGACACCAGCTGAGTGAAGCCACACATACCTCCAGAGGGCAATAGTACCTGGCATTGTCTTCATTGCACAATTGGCAACATGTCTAGCTGACTGTATATGCAGCAAGTTGGTGGGCTTCTTGATGAAAAAGGGTAGCCACATTCTTCTGCTCATCATGGAAAATGGAATGAAAGACAGCATTTTATCTCCGAGAAATTGTTGATAGGTAGCCATGTATGCCTAAAAGTTAGCCACTCTAACAGTCAAGGCAAATGAAGAATACAACTGACATCTAAAGACATCAAGTCACTTTTTTCCCTGCCAGCTGGTATGATCTTCTTGGTATCTTTCCCCTGTGAAATCTCCACAACAAGAGAGTTGGAAACTGGTTGTGTAAACAAAAAAGATGCATTTTCTTGCTGAATCCTGAAATATTTCTAATGGAGAGATGTGAGGGGAGAGAAGACAGTTTGAGCCAAGATTGCTTAATTTCCTTTGGCAAAAAGAGGAAACATTACTGGTGCTGTGTCCTGTGAGTCCGTACACTGAAACACAGGATCAGCAAATGGGGCAGGTGATGCAGAGATATCAAGCCCCATAGATTTTGCATGTGCAATGCAAGCTCTGTGTAAGGTTGTAAATCCTGAGGAGGAGAAAGAGTAGCTGAGTTGGCAACATCTACATTAGGTGAAGGGGCTAAAGGTGATGGTGATAAAAGAGAAGATGCCGAATTGTAGTCATTGTCAGAGAAATCTGCTTGTTGTTGAGTAATAGCTGATAGGATCAACTGGACCTGAATAGACAGTATCATTGAGGAACAGGAACAGAAGTTATACAAAGAGCAGAGGTGGAGGAGATGACAGTCTGAATGTTAGAAAGTGGAAATAGACTTGGAAGCAGTCTTGAATATATAGTGGCAGATATTCTGGCACTGTGCACATGAACTGATGGTAGAGGCAATGCAACAGAAAATGGCTTTTGTATAGGTCTTGGAAGTAGAGTAGGAGGTTGAATTGAAATCCTGGCTGTGCTGTAACACGAGATCTTTTTTTTAAAGCATCTAAAAAAAACAATGAAACAGTACAAGTCACAAAAATGGCACATGCATGAAAAGCCCTATTTCCATCCCAAATGATATAATAGGTAATATCCCTCTGGTGCCAGAGAAATCACTACAACTATATTTATTATATTATATTATATTAATTATATTATATCAGAGTGCAGAGTGGGATCTTTGTTATGGCTGGGCCACAAAGGGGTGGGCTGTCATCCCAACAATACTCCTAAGTGCAGGATCTCAGCCGCTGAGAAGCACATCTGTTTGCATGGCTATGTCCCTTTCTTCTTCACAGTACCATCCTGAGGTTTGCTTCTTTTTATCAGTATGTTGTAATGCTGGGGAATGTTTATTGTGGGTAAGTAGACGGTGGGTGTAGAAACTAGTTCCTATAAAGAACAACCAAAATAACCCAGACTATAAAGAGCAGGGGTGGGAATTGGGCAGCCCTTCAGATAGTTTTGGACTGTGAAATCTAGCAGCCCCAGCCAGCTTAGCCAAGGATGAGGGATGTTAGTTCAGCAACAAGTGAAGGGCTGTGAATTTTTTGCCTTTGCTACAGTGATATTTACTTTCAGAAAAAGAGGGGGAAAGGCATATTCAAAACTATTTATGGGAGAACCATGCTCCTTCAGTTTCACATTTGCTCAGTATTCAGGGCCTGCTGCCACCTTGTGGGAAAATAGCTCAGAAACAAGAAGAATGCTTATTACAGGGATGGGAATCTGTGGCCTTCCAGCTGTTGTTGAACTGCAGCTTCCACATCATTTAACATTGGCTGTTGGGCTGCATCTACTCTATAGAATCAGGGATGTAGCCGGGGGGGGGGGGGTTCTTGGGGTCCGGATCCCCCCTTCCATTAGAAAAATGAATGGCGTGTGCTGCTGCGCTGCCGCAACCAAGCCCCATTATAATGGTGGCACTTAGTCTGGACCCCCCCCTTCCTAAAATCCTAGCTATGTCCCTGGTAGAATTAATGTAGTTTGACACTTTTTGACTCAGTGCTGTGGAATTCTGGGATTTGTAGTTTTCTGGGATATTTAGCCTTCTGTGTCAGAGATCTCTGGTGCCACAACAAACTACAAATCCCACGATTCCATAGGATGGCCTCCATTTCTGTGCCACCATTCTCTGAAGATGCCAGCCACAGATGTAGGAAAAGGGTCAGAAATAATTTCTTCTAGACCATAGCCACACAGTCTGAAAAACCCACAAAAAACCACGGTTAAAACTGTGTCAAACTGCATTCTTCCAGACTAGAACTGCTGGAAGTTGGAGTCTAGCAAGAGCTAAAGTGTCTAGCAATCCTCATGCCTGAGATTTTGAACTAGTTGTTTATGACAGGAAGAGGGGAACAGTCTGTCACAGCACTGCTGTCACAAATGACTGCCAGGAAGAATTTTCCATGAATGATTTGCTAAAGGAGCTAAAACCCACTGATTGTTTTAGTGGATTTTAAATCCATGTCCGTAGCCTTACATAACATGATGCATTGTATGATTGTAATCCTGTGTTCCTTAACTGTTTGATAGTTATAAGATGTACTTCTAAACTTTGTTACATTTATATCTCTACCTCTGAATCTCATCAATACTTTGGAGGAGATGAAAATTAAACAGGAGCTTTAAAAAGTTGTACACCAAAATGAAAGGAGGCTAGTTATTGTGTTTTGTAGTACAACCTTGGAAAGGTTTCTATAATATTGGCAGTTGCCTGATGTGGAGAATTTAGTACATCAACATGAACTGAACTGTACATTTCAAAAGGCAATGTTTGGACCTGTCTTTTGTGTGTGTCTGTGTACATGCACATGGGATGAGTAGTACTTTTGATTATGTAATTTATTTAAGATTATTATATACTTGGCAGTTATTTGCTGCATGTTCTTTAGTTAGTTCAGTTCACTCTCTAGCATTATATTTGATATCATTTTACATTTAGTATCAAGAACTGCTTTCCCTCAGCTTTAATCCAGATTAATCCAGATGTCTGTTTTCAAGGAGTACATCTTAAATTAAAATAGTCATCTTGGTTACATCCTTTTGGACACACCCCAGCATTTCAATATCCTTCTTTAACTATGATGCACAAAACTGAACACAACATTCCAGGTGAGTTCTGACCAAGGCAGAATGGAGTGGCACTATTACCTCATTTGATCTGGACATTATATTCCTGTTGATGCAGCCTGGAGTTTTTGGCTGTTGCATCATCACAACAAACTACATGTACTCAGGAAAACTAAAACATACAAATACAAATAAAATGTGGCCTGACAGCAGTACATGTCAAAAGCATCTAGGGATTTAAGTACAGTGGTACCACTCATGTTTAGCTTGTGAGGTACAGTGGTACCCCGGGTTACGAAATTAATTCGTTCCGCCGCGGAGTTCGTAACCCGAAAGATTTCGCAACCCGAAAAAGCCATAGCCGCTAGCGCTAGAAAGCCGCGATTTCGTGCGAAAAAGCGCCGAAAAGCACCAAAATTTTTTTCATAACCCGAAAAAACCTTCGTATCCCGGAACAGTTTTTTCCTATGGGATTTTTTCGTATCCCGGAAATTTCGTAACGCGGTGCTTTCGTATCCCGGGGTACCACTGTACTTAAATCCCTAGATGCTTTTGACATGTACTGCTGTCAGGCCACATTTTATTTGTATTTGTATGTTTTAGTTTTCCTGAGTACATGTAGTTTGTTGTTGTTGTGTGCCTTCAAGTGGTTTCAGATGTATGGAGACCCTAAGGTGAACCTATCATGTGGCAAGATTGTGCAGAGGAAGTTTGCCATTGCCTTCCCCTCAGACTTAGAGTGTGTGATTTGCCCAAATTCACCCAGTGGGTTTCCATGGCTGAGCAGAGATTCGAACACTGATTTCCAGAGTTATAGTAGATGTAGTGCCTCACATTTCTCCCTGCTGAAATTCATTTTGTTCCTTTTTGGCCCAGATCCTTATTCTGTCAAAGTCATTCTGAATTCTGTTCCTTTCCTCTAATGTATTAGCTACTACCTAATTTGGTGTCATCTACAAATGTAATAAATATGCCTTGTATTCCATCATCTAAATAGATGTTAAACAATACTGAGCCCAGGACAAAATTCCAAGGCATCCCATTAGCCATGTCTCTCCAGGACAAAGAACTATCATTAGCGAACACTCTCTGAGTTTGATCTATGAATCAATTATAGATCTACCCAACTGTAGCACTGTCTAGCCCAGTGGTCCCCAGACTTTTTGGGCTACCACCTCCTTTTGTTTTGTGTTGCTACCATAGCTCACAACAGTTCAACATGTCTAGATCTTGTTAAGAGAAAACTTTGACCTTTATCTTTTCTACTGCAAACTGGGGGGAAAAACAATCTTGGCCGCTGCTCCCTTTACATGCAATCACCTTGGCTGAGTAGCGACTAAGAAGCCTATTGCTTGTGCCAGCCTTGCAGCTGAGGCTGGCACAGGCAAGAGGCTTTTTGATTGCTGTTTGACTGGCTGCTCAGTCACTGCTTCCTTTGCACCATGTCATTCTGGGAGCAGCAACTGAGCAGCTGGCTGCGCAGTGATTGATAAACCTCTCACCCAGGACAGGCTTGCAGCAAAGGCCAGTGCAGGCAAGAGGCCTCTTGGTTGCTGTTCAGATAGCTGCTCAGTTGCTGCTCATAGGGTGACCAGGTGCAAGGGAGAAGCTTCTCCCTAGAGAAGAGGAACTCTTGATCCTTTATCAGCAGAGAGAAAGGCACAGCCAGTGTGTGTATAGGGAGTTTACAGAGGCTGCATGCTGTGGACTGGAGACTGGTGTAGACCAGAAAGGGAGAAATTGTAACTACAGGAGTCACTCCAAGCCAATGGACTCTTTCCAAATATTGAGCACAGATACTCCTTCCCCAGAGACGTGTCTTTGCCACATAGCTTCAAGTGTCCACTCAGCCACAAAACAAATGGTTTTTTTCTGCTTCCTCTTCTCTCAGCCTGTCTGATGAAAGAAAGCAAGAACTCCAACCTGCTAGCCAAGTCCCAGCAAAGCTCACAAAACTTAAGCAGGGTCCCAAATCTGAAAGCCAGTTTTTTGCTGCTGCCTCTCCCTTGCCACCATGTGCTCCAGTCTGTCCAAAATGATGCTGCTCTGAGCCACAGAAGCAACACTCTGTGCCCAAGCCTCGCACAAGTTTCCCAACTGCCATTACTAGCAAAAGATGCCAATAAAAGAGTGAACTCACATGGGTAGGCAAAGAGGGGGAGCTACCATCACACAAAATGATCAGCGAGGCCGTGTGGTGGTTTTCTGGGGACCCTGAATAGAGATTTAATATAATCCTTATCCCCATCATGACCCTAAAGACCGCTGGCTTCCCTTGTCTTTTCTGTATTTCAATATTGCCACCCCTTTCCCCCCCTCACTATCCCCCTACATTCCCCTTTCTACCTCACCACCTCCAGGGGGGCATACCACCCACTTTGGGAATCAATGATCTAGCCCATAGTTCACCATGCCTACAAGAATATCTGTCAAAAAGCCTTAATTAAAGCAAGCTATACTACATCCAGAGCACTCCCCTTATCTACCAAGCTTGTGATTCTATATATAAAAAAGAGATAAGATTAGTCTGGCATGACTTTTTTTTGAGAAATCCATGCTGGCTCTTAGTAATTCCTTTGTAAACACATATAGCCAGACTGTTTAATTATATGTTCTAGAACCTTTCCTAATATCAGTATCAAGCTGACTGGTTGGTAATTTCTCGGGTCCTCTTTTTTGCACCTTTTGAAAGTGGGGATAAAATTTGTCTTCCTCCAATCTGCTGGGACCTCTCCTATTTTACAGGAATTCTCAAAGATTACTGACAGTGGCTCTGAGATTACATCCACAAATTGCTTTAGTACTCTTGGGTGCAATTCATCCAGCCTTGGAAACTTGAATTCATTCAGAATAGCTAGATACAGCATTCTTTTACTACCTCTTTAACTATTCTGGGCTGCAGTCCTCTTACTACATGATTTATTCTATTTTCACAATTTAGAGCACTATTTTTCTTTAGAAAGAAGACACGGACAAAGAAAAATCAGACTATTATTATTATTTCTATCCGGGGACTGAAAGTGGCTTACACCAAATTTAAAAAGCACATTGTTAAAAAAAATCACAAGATACAAAAGTTAAAATGAAATTAAACCATCAAGAAATTAACACCAGGTTAAAACACATTATTAGACACAGAAATATGCATACACACACACACACATGTCCAGCATAACAATTTGCAAGAACTAACACAGTGTTGGACGGGCCTTATAGAGTCACTCATCTAATGCTGGTCTAAACCACTTGTCTGCAAAAAGAAAGCAAGGAGGCTGCCAGTTTAATTTCTTTGGGAAGGGAGTTCCAGAGCCTGGGGGCAGTCACTGAGAAGACCCTGTCTCATGTTCCCACCAGATGTACTTGGGAGAGTGTTGAGACAGAGAAAAGGGCCTCCCCAGACAATCTCAAAGCACAGGCTAATTTGTAAGGGACCATAAGGTCCTTCAAATAACCTGAACCTGAGTCAAAGGGTTTTATCAGTTAAAACTAGCACTTTGAATTGTGATTGGAAAAGTACTGGCAGCCAGTGGATCTGTTGCAACGAGTTATTAAACAGTACTGCCCTCTCTCTGTCTCCTGTTAGCATTTCACTATCTTCTCTATGCAGTGGCCCTAACATTTCTTTATTATTCCTCATCCTCTAAACTTATAAGCTTATCGCACAGCGTTCTGGCAACGTTCTGGGTACTAAATGAGAACGGAACGTACTTTATTGCATGACTGGGTTCCCTTCCAGTTCCCATTTGGTGCTGATAATGTCCCTCGCCCATCCTAGAGTGAGAACGATTAAAAAGAGTTCTCAGTTGCCAAGAATGCTTCCAGACCAGTCCAGGTGATGTCAGTGCAATAAGCCGACTCTACTGTTCTTCCAGATATGACACGAGGAGGGTGCCACAAGTAGTGATAAAATTCAATTATATTTTTATTCATGTAATACTTGGTTTTTTTCCTGAGAAAAAGAATGATCACAATGTAAACATCTCCGTAGCATGTTTTTGGATGGAGAATTCTCCCCCCTTGCATACTGACCACCTAATAGACAAGAGAAAAGCCAGGGAAAGGGAGCAGACCTCAGGGCAAGCAGATGTGTGTGTGTGTGTGTGTGTGTGTATGTCAAGCAGGCAGGGATGCCTCTGTATGTATATAATAAGGACTGCTTGGGAACAATCTCAGCTATAGTACTGAGAAAACAGTACATGAAGTGCGATAAAATATCTTCTCATACCGTTACCATCACGTTATAAACTATCAAATGCAGTAACACCCATTCCCATATCATTTCTCCAAGGAAGGTTTCCAGGGCTCTATGGGAACATTACAGGTACTGGTGCGATAAACCTATTAGTCACAAATGATCTTTGCTATTAGTTTTAACTTCTCTAGCAAGCCTGAGCTCATTTTGAGCTTCAGCATTTTTTAGTTTATACTAGAAGTATTCCTTTTTAATCTTATTGGGTGGTTTTCCCCATCTTTTATTTCTTATACATGTTTCTTTGAAATCTCAGGCCCAGTACAGACCACCTGGGGCCAAAATTAGGGCTTGGGAGAGTGGAGCATCCACACGCTCTGCACTCTCCCAGCGCCATTTTGACATGAACGTGTTCAGACGGCATGAGTGCTGATGACATGCCTTGTGCGCCAAATCCAAACGGTGCAGCTCACAAGAGGCATCACCATGCTGCTCCAGGGCGCTAATGGTGCCTTGGTAACAGTGTGGAAAGGAGATGCATTTCACAGCTCCTTTTTGGAGCGGATCGTTGCCACACCCGTGCAGTTGCTGTGGCAATGATCGAGGGCAGAAAGGGGTGGCATCTCGCCACCCCTTCCTGCCCGTCTGCACAGGCCTCAGTTAATCAGAAGGTTCTTTGCATATCCTAGTTTCTTTAGAATCATAGAATCATAGAGTTGGAAGAGACCACAAGGGCCACCCAGTCAAACCCCTTGCCATGCAGGAACTCTCAATCAAATGTCCCTGACAGATTTAGACACCTTCCATTTTTCTTCTTCACTAGAATTATTTGCAACTGTGCTTTTGCTATCTCAACTTTAAGAAATTTCTGTGCACCATAAACTCCTTTCTCTTTGAGCATTTCTGACCATGCTTACTGAAATCAGCTTTCCTGAGCTGAGAGTGTGTTTCTGACTATATTTGGCTTCCCATTTCTTCTTTAAGGCAAATCAGCTGTATGCTTGTAAGTCATCTCCCTCCCGTTACACTACAAAGAAAATGAGCTCCAGATTCCTTTTGGCATCCCAAAAGGCAGCACAGGTCTTCCTGGGATGGGGTAGGAAGCTGTGAATTTGCTATTCCCCAGTGCTCTGACATCTAAAGTGGATATTTTATCTAGCCTCAAGACAGTACTTTCCCTGCACTCCTAAGATGTATGAGACACTGTGTTAAAAAGAGGAGAAAGGAATGAAGCAACAAGGAACTGGTGGTTAAAATTACATGAGAAATCTATTCTTTTTTCTTCTTCCCCTGAATGAATCAGCAGTCTCAGATATGTAATCTGTGTGGGATACCTTTACGATTTGGTTGCACAATCAGTTTATTTCAGCTTGAATATTCTATAAAAAGAAGCGAACATCATAACAATGTTTTAAAATAAAGAAACACTAGAAAAACTATGTAAAACAAGTGGTTTAGGGTTAGCAAACATAAATGAAAGAGAGGATATGATGAGATAAAATTAATTTATGATTACTTGGCAGCTTTTTTTTTTTTTTTGTACAACAAAAAAAACTTTTTGAGCTATGACAATAAGTCCAGGAACATTTTTTAGTGAATCTTCTGAGTTCCCACTATGATTTAAAGCGAATTGCTGATCGGGTTATATGAATGTCGTTCCCATTTGAAACTGGTTCTGATCCTACTTTAACCAATTTGTTGGTCAAAGTAGTCCTACTTTGACCATCAACAACTGGCAAACTAGTAAAAGGTGCTCCAAGTCTCTCTGTGCCCCTGAGGCTACTTTAACTTCTACAGACAATATTGAATCTGAAACCCTTAACTTTAAACTTCAAGGAGTGTGCCCCAGAGGACAGGATCAAGATTCAAAATGTCCTGAATAGACTAGAAAACTGGGCCATAGCTAACAAAATGAAATTCAACACAGAAAAATGTAAGGTACTGCACTTAGGGCAGAAAAACGAAAAGCACAGATATAGGATGGAGGACACCTGGCTGAATGAAACTACGTGTGAAAGGGATCTAGGAGTCCAAGTAGACCATAAGTTGAACATGAGTCAAGAATGCGATGCGGCAGCTAACAAGGCCAATGGGATTTTAGGCTGCATCAATAGAGGTATAGTGTCTACATCAAGGGAAGTCGTAGTGCCACTATGTTCTGTTCTGGTCAGGCCCCACCTGGAATATTGTGTCCAGTTCTGGGCACCACAATTCAAAAAGGACATTGAGAAACTAGAGCGTGTCCAAAGGAGGGTGACTAAAATGGTGAAGGGTCTGGAAACCATGCCCTACGAGGAATGACTTAGGGAGCTGGGGATGTTTAGCCTGGAGAAGAGAAGGTTAAGAGGGGATATGATAGCCCTGTTTAAATATTTGAAGGGATGTCATATTGAGGAGGAAGCAAGCTTGTTTTAATGCTGCTCCAGAGACTAGGACCCGGAGCAATGGATGCAAGGTATAGGAAAAGAGATTCCATCTCAACATTAGGAGGAACTTCCTGAGAGTAAGGGCTGTTCGACTCCCTCGGACTGTAGTGGAGTATCCTTCCTTGGAGGTCTTCAAGCAGAGGCTGGATGGCCATCTGTTGAGGATGCTTTGATTTGGATTTCCTGCATGGCAGGGGGTTGGTTTGGATGGCCCTTGTAGTCTCTTCCAACTCTACGATTCTATGAACATTGTGCAACTGAATGCAATTGTTCTGAAGTCAAGAAACACAGCACTCATATCTTGTGTTTGAACTTCTGTCTATTCATTGCCATCCATCCTTATAATGAGTCACAATATAACACACTTATTTTTCCAACCTGTACTGTGTAGCTTTTGCCAGAACTGGGCAGCACAAGAGAGAGTTGAATATATGCTTGCAGTGCAGGGGCACCAAGTTTAAAAAGATCAAAATGACAAACATTTCAAGTGGTACAATATTTTAACATTTTTGAGTTGATTACAAAAGGAAAATTTCATTTAGCATTAGTCTTGAATGTATTTGACAAACATTTTTTCTGCTGGTTTTGTTTGGCCTTTAAAAAACTTATTACTTACTTTTCTGTGTTAATAAATGGAAAAAAAACCCTAGAGTTTTTCCTGCTGATGTTCTGTAAAGAATGTCATAAAAATCTTAGCTCATTACAGCAAAAACAATAGCATTCAATATTAACTTACTTCAAAAACATATTTATTAATTATGACATAAACTTTCATGGATCAGAATCCACTTCATCAGCTGTATCTGAAGGATCTTAACCTAACTGTGGTTGTCTGAATTTTCAGAAAGAGCAGGCTATGTCTCATTTGATCGTAAAGAAAGAAAGGCACTCCAATACTCTCTGAACATGCGGTAGAACATGTTAAGATACTTCATCCATGACTAGACATAACTTTTAATTAGTCACCATTACTTACCAATCTGAGCTGAGGAAGCCACCAGGATCCAGAAAGTAATGAGGTAAGGCACATGTACATTTTGCCAATCAACTGTGATGACAGAAAAGCCTCTACTGTTGCTATCTGTTGGATCACTTTCATTTGAAGCACCAAGACGAGCATTAAATCTTCCAGCAAGCCCTCCTGAACTGCTCATTAATAGTGTGACCAAAGCAAGCAGATACAAAGCAAATGCCTTTTCTGCCATTATAAAAGAGGCACACCTCTCCCTTTAAATTTGGTTTGGTTCTTTTTGTATTACTTAACTTAGAAGTTTAAGTGGGCTTCCCAGTTTTGATAACAGTTTCCAGGATGTCTAATAAGCACCAGCTTTTAGAAGCAGATCCTTCCTTTGTTTTTTTGCTGGTGGTTGACACTGTACTTCAGATTATTCTTGACAGCCCAAACCTCTCCTTGGAGAGAACCACAATAGGCACTAGGATCCAACTTACTCCAAACTTCTAAATTGTGACTTTGGAAGAAAGTGTGCTTATTATAAAGTAAGAGTGTTTAAGAGGAGGGAGAGGCTAGATAAATAGCAAGTAGACAGGTTTATGACAGCCACTTTCCCCTAGTATGGACTGGTAAATAAGTGCAAAGATTAGCCACATCTCTTCCTAATAATTAGAGAGATAGGTGTTCCATGTTCTTTTGAAGAAACTATATGAACTTTGCTCTCTCTTGGACAAAGTGCATCCTAATGTGAGATTAAAATGTAGCCACTAAATCAGGTAAAAAGCAAACTGCAAACATGACAGCCTTCAGAATAGCCACTCATTTAATGGAATCCTTAATACTATATCCTTCACTAGAGAGTCAAGGAGATCCTTCTACATCAGGGTAGGGAAACTGTGGTCTGCAGCATGCATGAAAACCCTATCCCCTTTATTGCTGCCCTCAAAACCCCTTGACTGCCCACCCCAATTTTGGATGAAGCAAAAAGAAACGAAAAGGCCAATCACTTCATTTGTGCACTTTCAAGAGAGACAATTGTGTTGTACACACTACCCAACCCACCTGATTGAAAGGGGCAATCAGAAGTGACATCAAGTTGCATTTTTCCAGCCAGTTTTCAGCCACAAAGGGCATTGCAAGCGTGATGGGATTTCATTTAATTATGTATATATTAACATTGTTGAATCACTCTTTTTACTAGAAAAGTTATCATGGTGATACAAAGTTATCTAAAGTAAAATAAAACCATCAAAAATAACTACAGAAAAATCAGAAAAGCAGTGAAGCAATAATACTGCAAAACAATATAAAACATTAAGGAGATGCATCTTAATATCATTTCTGAATTCCAAAAAAGTGTAAGAGAAGTGTAATATTAGAACAGGGATGGGAAGTAATATTTTTGTCTTTCAGGACCACCACTATTTTGTGAAAACTAGAAATCACTTCCAGGTATTTTCCCATTGTCTGAGGCCTTTTTGGAGTGCATTAGTGCCCAAAGGTGTAAATCAACATGTTTGTTTTGGTGAGCACATGTTTATTATTTATTTCTGCTTTTGTATAATTATTTTATTGTTATTATGTTTGTTGTGCTACAATTGGTGGGGAGGCTATATTTTTGGTATTTGATACCTTTCTTTTGTAATCTGTTTTGATTCTGCGAGGAAAAAGCGGAAAATAAATTAATCTATTATTATTATTATTATTATTATTATTATTATTATGTCTAGGTAGAAATTACTTGGATTTATCATCCCAGTCAAGAGGAGGTATATGTACTGGTTCTAGAAAAGCAATGACATTAGGTAGTTCCATTCAATTTTGCAGAAATGATGGTCTTAATGTGTCAAATGTGGACAAGCTGTGAGCTAACAAGGTATTTGAAATCTTTCACACAGCTAATTTCAGTTTTAATGGGACTTCCCTCCCACTCCCTGATACCAGATAGGAGTCTGAATCCAGATTTTGTCCAACATGTTTCATTGATTTCAGTGGGTTCATTCTGGCTAATGTGGATCCAACCCATTGTACTTTGGAACTCTATAATCAACATCTGTGTATAGAATGACAGATTATTTTTAAATGACATTAAATTGCATAAAAATCAATAGTGACGTAAATAACCTAATTGAAAATGTAAGTGTAGAATAAAAAGCTGATAGAGATGCAGGAAAACTAACATGTCAGTCAATGTTCTTCTCAGCAAAATATAACTTCATTAGTCCATATGTAGAAGTGAAATGCTGAATAGGAGGAAGAGAACAAGAAATGGGGGTTCTATAACAACCTGCATCCCAAACTGGTCAGGGCAAGATTTCAGATAAACGAATACTGTCAGTATGTTGGATTTTCCAGTGTTTGGCTGTGTAGAGGATAGGGTGCTCAATTAATCCAATGTAAAAAGCAGAATACTGCATTCTGTATATATATATATATAGAATATCTTCCCCTTTCCTTTGTCCATAAATCTGGTTTGTAAAAACATCCTTCATTTATTTTCCTTGACTTCAGGTTTCAGTACAGTAGTTATGATCTCTTACTGCAGTTTCTACCTCGTTTTTTAGAATCTAGTGTTCATCTTCATATGGCTCGTTGTTCCATGTGTCCTTCATTTTATCATCTCTTCTGTATAATTCTTTCATGTATTGCATCCCATGTCTTTTTATTCCTTCTTGGTCTTGAATTATGTTATTTTTATTGTCACAGAGTGTCCCAGTCCTTGGATTGAATTTTCCTTTGATTTCCCGGATCTTGTGAAATAGATCTCTTGTTCTTCCCTAATTGTTGTTGTCTTCTATTTCTCTGCATTGACTATTGTTGTAATTTTCTATATCTTTCTACACAAGCTGTTGTACTTTTGCATTCATATTTCTTACTTTGTTCCTATTTCCCTTTTGTTTTTCTTCTCTCCTTTTCTTTTTTGCATGTAGTGTTTTTTCTCTTACCCATGGTTTTTTCTCTTTCTTTTTATTGAAAGTGTCTGTCCGTATTCTTTTTTTATTATGTCCCTGGCTTCAGACCATAGTTCCTCTGGTTCTTGGTCTATTATACTTAGTAGTGCAAAACGGTTTCTTATGTTGTCAGTAAATTCTTTTGAGATATTCTTTAGATCATATTTTAGTGTAATCACTGCTTTTGTTTTCTTCTTGAGTTTTACCCTTATTGTTGATATGAGTAATTCACGATCTGTGCCACAGTCGACTCCTGGTCACAAGTATAGGGTTTTGCCATCTTTTACTTCCAATTATATAATCTATTTGATTTTTGTATTGACCATCTAGTTATGTCCATGTGTATAGCCTTCTTTCTGGTTGTATGAAAATGTGTTTGCAATGAATAGGTTGTTGACTTCACCTTTTGATTCTTCTTTGTTTCCAACTTTTGTGTTCCAATTTCCAATTATCAGGTTGACATCCTGTGTTGGTGTGCTGTCAACTTCTTCCTGTACTCCTTCATTGAATCTATCCATTTCTTCCTGTTCTGCCTCTGTGGTTGGTACATATACTTGAATTATGGTGATATCCATAGGTTTACCATGCAGCCTTACTGAAATGATTCAGTTTGATTTTGCATTGTATTCTCTGGCTGCTTTTGCCACATCTTTCCGTAGTATGAAAGCCTTCCCATGTTGGATAATAGGACACACTCAAGAATTTCAGGTGGTAGTGGTGGGGAATCCCCTTGTATTTTCTAAATTACAGCAAAACCTTTGACCGTTTAGACCAGGAGAAACTATTGCTTGCTCTAAAAGAAATGGGAGTGCCACAATATCTCATTGTCCAGCTATCGTTATCACATAATAATGTGTTGTTAGCATACATTCAAGGTGTGAAACTTGGGGAAGAAACACAAACAATTTAAGATATGCAGATAACACCATACTACTATCAGAAAATAACAAAGACTTGATGTGACTACGGATGAAAGTAAGGAAGAAAGTACAAAAGCAGAATCACAGCTATATATTAAAAAGACAAAAATAATGGCTGCCAGCAATTTACATTATTTTAAAATGAGTATTTAAGTATTTAAAATGAGTAACAAAGTATTTGTTGAGTAACAAACTATTTAACTGAAATCGTTAAAGTTTTCCTATATCTTGGCTCCCTCATTAGTGCACACAGAGACTATTGTCAAGAAATTAGAAGAGAGATAAGACCTGGAATGGTAGCCATGAGGGTTTGGGGGCCAAAATTATGGACTTTGATATGCCCCATGGATAAATTGAGATTACACTATGTAAGTGTAAGCTACCTTCCATAGTTTGGATTGGAGCCTCATGGATGTTCCTTGCAGACAAAGGAAAACAAAAAGACTAACTGACTTCTTGAGAGAAGCAGGAAGTGACATCTGCAGTAAGAAGGGAGCAAAAGGCTTGAGTACAGGGACCTAAGAAATAAAAGGGCAGGCATTATCTAGACTCTGGTCTTTCATTGATGACTTTATACCTGTGTTGATGTCTCATTGCTTTTTGGCTGGTTTCATGTATAGCATGGAAAAAAGAACACTTTCTTTGAAGCATTAGTGTGTTTTTGTGTATGTTCATATGTGTTATTTGGAAAAAAATTAATGGCTTGATGTTATATTACCTGGAAATACTTAGCTTTGTTTATTTAAGGGTGGCTTACACTGATGTATTAATTTAAATGAAAACTAAATGCAGACCAATTTGTATGGAGAACTGGGAGCAGCATTTCAGGCAAATTAGATATAGACTACTTATTCACAGGTTGACTTCGCTTCCTCTAACACACCTCTTATACCTGCTCTTTCTTAGAAATGTAGCCAGTGGTTTCTTTTCTCCCGAATACCTAACTATTCTAATAAAGCTCGATCTTTATGAAAAATGATCTTGTGCTGATAATTCCAAATACCAGATTCCATATAGGTTAAAAATGGTAAGAAGGGTAATTTGACCCTATTTATAGAGCTAAAGGTTCCTCAGCTTGGCACATACTATAAATCCTGACCTGCCTTTCAAATCACTTTCAAATTTCTAAGGGGAAAAAACCCCAACTATTTCACATATTCAGCTTGGATGAATGTGATGGCTTGATAACTGATTTCAAAGGAATTCAATTATTTTTCTTGATTCAAGGGGGGAAATGTGTTGGCGAGACTAAAACTGAAGAATACAAGTGGCCCACTATTATATGAGGGATCCATTCCAAGACCCTTCATGTAATATGATTTCTGAATGAAACTTGGAACCCTATTTTTCATACCCAAAATGAAAATGTGGCTGTTAGCATTGAACTTCCACTGTATAGGTATCAGAAGATTTATTTTGTTTCTTAACCAGGTTTAGAACATTCGGCTTTTCACTTAAAGAGAACACTTTACAGATTTTCTTTGGCTTATCCAAATTGCCAGCGTCAACACTCTTGTGCTTTGGGGCCATTATTCACTGATATGACCCCTTCACCATCACAACCCCTTTGCCAGCAGGACCTCTTCACCAGCTCGACTGGCATGAGCAACCGATAGTATAAGCCAATAAGCAGTATAAGCCACTCAGCACTCAACATGAGGTAGCACAAGCAGTCTGAACAGCACAAAATAGCATGAGCAGCACAAGATAGTGCAAACAGTACAGAGGGGGCTTTGCATAAAACTGGATCTGTGTGATGTGGGCTATAGTAATACATAAGCCACCATACTCAAAACCATAATAATAATAATAATAATAATAATAATAATAATAATAATAATAATATCCACTCATAAGACCACGGGTAGGAAGGGGTGCTATGGGCCATCAGGTCCAACCCCTGCTCAGTGTAGGATCTCCAGTTGAGCATCTCTAGCAAGTAGCTGTCCAATCTCTTTTTGATGACATCCAAGGAGACCTCACCACTTCTTGAGGCAGTGGTTTCATTGCCAACCATTCTCACTGTCAAGAAATGCCTTCTAATGATAAATCAAAATGTTTCTCCTGTAAATTAGAGTAAATTAGACTTAGTTCTACTCTGTGAAGAACAGAGAGCAAGCCGCACCTCTTCTTTGTGGCAATCCTTAAGGTATTTAAAAATGCTGTCCATTGAATCTTTCAATTGTACAAATGTATTAAAAATGCAAATAAAAAAATAAAATAAATAAAAATGCTGTCATGTTACCCATCAATCTTCTCTTCGCCATGCTGAACATGCCAGCTCCTTCAACCTCTCCTCATATTGTTTTGTTCTCCATATCTATCATCCCCATTGCCCTTCTCTGAACTTGCTGCATCTTGTCTATATCCTTCTTAAAATGAGATGTCCAGAACCGAGCATCACTCAAGATGGGGCCTGACCATCACAGAATATAGGGGAAACTATTACTTCTCTTGACTTGGAAAATATGTGTCAGGGTCTCCTATGCGGGTTCCTTCTGCCATATATTAATGAATGATGTTAATGTTGTATTAATGTTCAATGTAATTTTGATATATATAATAATAATTAATAATAATAATTTGTTTTATTTATATACCGCTATTCCAAAGATCATAGCGGGAACAGCAAGTAAGCTAATTAGCAAGTAAGTTAGTTTGGCCTGATGTTATGAACAGTGATTGGGCCTAGGTGTGGGGAAGAGAAGGTGCCTGAGACACTGACTGTTACTCCAAAGCTCCAAAGTCATTTGGCCTGAGAAGAAAATGCAGACTTAGTGGGGGTGTGGAACTGTGGGGATTATAACATTGAAACTGGTCATTTGAAATCAGAAATAACTTTCTGTTCTGATCTTCTGATATAATTGATGCATCCATGAGTTAGACAGGAGCATCAAAATATGCTCTTTTAATGCAGGTTAAGATAGCATTTGCCTTCTTTGCTGCAGAATCACATACTTGGCTCATGTTCAATTTAATCAACAATAATCTCAATGTTTTTTATTTTACTACTGCTGAGCCAAGTATCCCCGTTCCATCTCTGCATTTGGTCTTTGTGGCCTAAATTTTGCATTTGTTGAATTTCATTATCAATGGTCAGCCCTAGTTTTCTAGTTTATCAAGGTCTTTTGAATTGTTTTCTTCCTTCCTTGGGTTTTCTCCACTGTGGGTGCTAGCCCTGCGTGTTGCAAAAGTGTGAGAAGGTGATCCCCTTCCACCCATCATCTAATAGTCAGTCGAGTCAAAAGTACTGACTAGTGCTGGCTCAAGACAGACCCCTCTGCAACACTCCCCTTGACGACCTCCGTCTCAATTCGAATGCACAGCGCGTCTGGATGGCCAGTTTTTTTGAGCATGGTTTCCCCAACAATTAGGATCCAGCGGCTGGTGGGGTGCCATCTAATCTACCAGTCATCGGATCCTTTAAGTCTTACAGACAACGCCACAGACTGGACCCAAAAAAAAACAAGCTGAGTGTTAGGGAGCGAGGTCCAAGGTACAAAAGCAGACGCGCAACAGGAAGCGGCGGGGGGAAGGACGCCGTGGCCCAGGGAGGGCAAAGGAGGGGCCCGGCGACTGAGCGGACGTGGAAGGAGCGGACGGGCTTGGGCACGCGGTGGAGGGGGACACGACGGGGACGAAGGAAAGACACCCGAGGCGGAGGAGGATGAGGAGGA
>NC_056527.1:73667813-73711806 GCF_019175285.1 Sceloporus undulatus | reverse complement strand
AAAAAACAAATGTTGATTTCTCTATTTGTATAGGGGACACCAGTTTACTATGCCACTGTATATAATGGGACTTGACCACCCACAGATTTTGGTATCTCTGGGTCTTGAAACCAAACCCAATGGATACCAAAGACCACTGTAGCGAGAGGTTTTTCCTCTCTGTGTTATGTTGATAGTCTGATGCCATGTTTGCTTGTTACTGTTAACTGCTCTTGTATCAACCACGATTCATGGCAACCCTGTGGATGAAGCATCTCTACCCCCTGTCCTCCACTGCTCTACTTAGATCGTGTAAATTCAGGCCCATGACCTCCATGATTGAGTCTATCCGTCTGGTGTGCAGTGTTTCTGCTGCCTTCTATCTTCTCTGTCATTTTTGTCTTTTCTAGTGATTCCTCTCATGATGTGGCAAAAGTACAACAGCCTCCGTCTTGTCATCTTGGCTTCCAGGAAGAGCCCAGGCTTAATGTGTTCAAGAACCCATTTATTCATCTTTTTGGTCACCTGTGGTATCTTCAGCACCATATCTCAAATGAGTTTATTTACTTTCTGTTGGCTTTTTTCACTGCCCAGCTCTCGCATCCATACACAGTGATGGGGAACATAATGGCTTCAACAATTCTGACTTGGTGCTCTGTTGTCCATCTTTATACCCTTTAGGATCTTGTCTCGTTATTTCATGGCTTCCCTTCCCATTCCTAGTCTTCTTTTTTCTTGACCGCAGTCTCCCATTCTGATCAGTGTTTGATCCAATCTTTAACTATTTCGATTTCCTCATTATCTAGGTTGAATTTACATAAATCTTCCATGGTCATTTTTGTTTTCTTTGAACTTTCTTCCTTGACCTTCCTTAGTATTTGTTCCAAGTCTTTGATAGTTTCCACTAGTAGTATGGTGTCATCTACATATCTTAAGCCTGTTACAGACTGCCCAAATAAAGCTGCTTCGGGTCTCTTTGGAGGTATGCTATTTAAATGATGCATGAGTCCTAAGAGTCCGGAGGTCGCGCCAAAGCCACACTCCATTCCTAAGCACTGGGGTGCAGCTTTGGTGCAGCTTCCGGATTCTTAGAATGCATGCATCATTTAAACAGCATACCTCCAAAGAGACCCGAAGCAGCTTTATTTGGGCAGTCTGTAACAGGCCTTTGATTGTTGATGTTCCTTTCTCCTATCTTCACTCCTCCTCCTTATGAGTCTAACCCTGCTCTTCTTACAATATATTCTGCATACAAGTTAAACAGGTAGGGTGAAAGAATGGATCCTTGCTTGACCCTCTTTGCAAACTGAGAACCATTCTGTTTCTCCATATTCTGTTCTAGCAGTGACCTCTTGTTCTAGGTACAGATTTCTCATCAGTACTATCAAATATAGTGGCACTCCCATGTCTTTAAGAGTGTTCCATAGCTCTTTGTGATCTATGTAGCTGAAGGCTTTGCTATAGTCTATAAAACACATGTTGATTTACTTCTGGAATTCCCTGGTGTGTTGCATTAACCATCATGTGTTTGCAATGCAATCCCTAGTGCCTCTTCTTTTTCTGAATACCACTTGCTCCTCTGGGATTTCTCTCTCCAAATATGATTGGAGTTTATACTGCAGTATTTTGAGTAAAATTTTGCTTGCATTGGATATTAACACTATAGTCCTGTAGTTCCTGCAGTCTTTTGTGTCTACTTTTTTGTGGATTGGGATGTACATTGATCCCTTCCAAACTGTTGGCCACTGTTTTGTTTTCCATATTTCTTGGCATATTTTAGTTGTCACTAGAGTTGATTCTCAGAAGTAAATTCTGCTATGGACTTTTCTGTTGTAGGATTTTTCACATTTTAACCATATGAACTTGTGCTATTGTGTTCCAAATATCAGTTTCCTACATGTGCTTGTTTGCTGCTGCAGTATGATTACTCTTACATTATGTACTTTGTGGCAGGGGGGACTGGTTGTAAAAGAAAACATGTCATCTATGTCTTGGATAGGGTGGAAGGTTTTGCATAGTTCTGATGTTCAGATAGCCTTTTAAAAATAAAATATGAGTCCAATTTTTTAGGAAGGAGGTAAAGCTTGCCTGTTTTTTTTTAATCTGTTATTCTCTGGAGCCAACCAAAAATGAACCACGTACATTTTCAACCTTTTTAGATTGAAATGTTGGGTCTGTTTTTGTCTGGTTTTAGCTCTTGTTTCTTTCTTTGTCAGCTGTCCCCACTCGCACACATAGACCTTTCCCCCTTGAACCACTTTGATCCATGCATGGTGAGATCTCAGTTTGATTTAATGTAATAAACTCAATTCCCTCAAATATCTCATTTCAGCTGATGTCCGGTCATTGTCTCTTCCCGGAACATATCATGAAAAGATAACACATCTAGGAAATTCCCTGAAAAAGTTTATTTGTCTGAAATCTCTTGACCTTTCACGCAATGCACTGACTACTTTGGAGGTAAGATACTGTGAGTTTTGAATGTGTCTATTGTATATCTGTTGTGTCTGTATTATTTATTTAATTTCATCGATCAATTGTGTTTCTATACAGTCCAGTAACTGAAGTTGTCTGTATGACTCACAAACTAAGGCTTAAGAGCACATATATGAACCAAATTCAGATAGTTGCAGACTAACATCACTTGTAGGGGACAATATCAATGCAAGGATCTCCAAGGTCCCCTTGGTAGGTGACCTACATAGAGGACTAGACATGGGGAGTGTGCCACTGTTGGTTCTGCTGAATCTCTCAGCATTTTTGATACCAATGACCATGGTATCCTTCTGGGCTGGTTCTCTTCAATAGAACTTGGTGACACTGTTGTACAGTGGCTCTAGTACTTCTTCCAGGGGCAGTCTTAGAAGGTTGTGCTAGGGAATACCTTGGCCATTGGCCTGTGGTGTTCATGAAACCTCACTTCTGTCCTCCATGCTTTTTAATATTTACATGAAATTACTGGGAGATGTCATTTGAGGTTTTGTAGTTCAGTGTCTCCAGTATGCTGAATGACACACAACTCTATCTCTCCTTTCTATCCAAGTTCAAAGAACTAATGTATGTTATCAGTAATGGACTGAACGACTTAGTGAACTGAAACTTAATTCAGACAAGACAGAGGTGCTTCTTCTCAGTTGGAAAGACAGATCAGGAAATAAGGATTCTGCCTGTGCTGTATGGAGTTTCGTATCCCCTGAAATCTCAGCACATGCTCCTGGACATCTTGGACATGCTCCTTGTTTTGGAACTGAACTTGGATGCCAGGATTGGTGGTAGAAAGGAGAGCATTTCCACAGTTAAAACTATTGCTCCAGTTGCACCCATTTCTAGAGACATTAGGTCTGACTTTAGTGACACATGCCTTGATTACGTTCCATTTCAATTACTGTAACACACTGTACATGGGGCTAGCTTTAGAAACTGTTTAGAAACTTCAGCAGGTGCAAACTGCCATGGCCAATCTGTTGACAGGGGCTGATTACAGGGATCATGTGACCCCCCCTTTTTAAAAAGCAGATTAACTGGCTATTTCTGGGCAGAATTCAAAATGCTAATTTTTACCTTTACTACATGGCTTAGGTTTAGACTATCTAAAAAGCCCTCTCTTCTTTTACAACCCAGTTTGAGTTTTAAGATCTACAGGGGAGATTTTTCTTTCAGTCCCACCAACTTGGTAAGCACATTTGGTAAGGGCTCAGGAGAGAGCCTTCTCAGGGGCTGCTTCCAGGCTGTAGAATTCCCTTCCATGGGAGGTCCAGGGAGGCCCCATCCCTGGTCTCTTTTTGCCCTCGCATGAAGATATTTTTTTTCGGGCAAGCCTTTAAAATGTAATTATTAAGCAGGAAGGGGTGTGTGAGTGTGTGTGTGAAGTGTTTCTATAGTTTAATTTTTTAAACTGATCATTATATGTTAAATGTTTTTGACTGTTCCTAACTTTTTTTTAAAAAAAAAGATTGTGATTCAGTTGTTTTTTTTTAACTTTTGTAAATTACTATTGTATCTTGATATTTTTAAAACTGTTATAAGTGGTCCTGAATCCCCATCTCAGGAGAAGGGCAGGATATAAATTCAACAAAGAAAGAATCATAGAGTTAGAAAAGACCACAATCTAAAACCCATTTTCAGACTGAAAGATTTAAAAGCCAGTGAGAATAAACAACATTTCAGTTAGAGCCCACAGTCCCACAGCATAGGGCATGAGGCATACCTCTCTGGGGAAGATGGCAGCATCACTTAGGATGCCTATCCTATTGTTATGTGCCAGCCAGTAGAAGCACCCAGAGAAGGACTACACAGCAGGACTTCTTGGAACAGCTTTGGAGCCAGCATGATATAGTGGTTTGAATGTTGGACTTGGACTCGGAGAGTTCAAGGTTTGAATCTCCACTCAGCCACAGACAGGCTTAATACCACTGGGTGACCTTGGGCATGTCTCACACTCTCAGTCTTGAGAGGCAGGCAAAAGCAACCCACTGCTAAATAAATCTTTCCTTGTAATAGATTTGCCTTAGAGTCACCATAAGTTGGAAAGACACACAGCAACAACAATGGTACACCGAATATACTTTCAGGTACAACAACTCCCTGCCTAACTTCCAGGATTAATTTTTCTATCCTGTCCTGAAGTTTTGGAGCAGCTTGAAACTTTTTAGAATAGATATGTACAGTCGTCCTCCTGATTTGCGAGGATCTGTTCCAGACCCCCCAAAAATTCGGAAAAACACTGATATTCAAGTCACCATTGATTTCAATGACAGCGCGCTCCTGTATTTGGCCACTGCGCACATGTCTCAGGCATGCATACCATTTTGTCGCTCCCCACTTGCCATCTGTGAATGGGCGAGAGTTGGGTGGAATGACTGTACAATACAAAATTGCTATAAAAAAAAAGTTTGTCCACGATATTTCTGTCCCTTAAGATGGTAACATAATAGTGGAGAGTTAAAAACATGTTCTGTATGCAGAAGTCATAGGTATTTCTCCATTTCAAAGGATTTCAGAACACAGGTCTGGGAAAGATAAGACTACCAGTCAATTAAACATAACTGAGATGGACTTGCCAGCAGCCTGTCTTGCTATAAGGCAGACTCAGTTACTTGCTTACTGTATCTGACAATGGTCAGACACTGGGAACCAAACATTATATCAATTATTTTAATTTACCCTAGTCAGAGTAAATACAGTTTACTGAGGTAGTAAGCTGGAAGTAAATAATTCCTTTCTAATCTTTTATCTGTTAATAGGGTCTTCAACATCTCACATCCTTAGAAAAGCTCAATCTCTATTTCAATCATATCTCCTCATTGTCAGAAGTATTTCGACTCCACAGTTTAACAGCTCTCAAGGATGTGGATCTCAGGCTGAATCCTGTAGTTAAAAATGAATCCGATTACCGTCTTTTTGTTATACACATGCTACCTAATCTTAGGCAGTTGGGTAAGTAACCCTTAGTTAGGAAATATTTATGAATAGCATTTCTTGCTTTTCCTTCCATGGCATCCATGGTGAGATCCTAAATCAGTGTCACCCACACCATTGCTGCTGTGTAGTAGCTGTTTGTCACTCTATTTCATGCATTTCATTGCTCTACATTGACAACCTGCTTCCCCTCACTTTCTGTCTTTTCTCAGCAATTCTTCTCCTTAGCGATCCTTCTCCTCATATGTTCCCCCCTTTAATTCCTGTAAAGTTACGTTCCCTTTTGCCTCTTTCTTTCTTGTGTCTTTCCCTCCTTAGTTTCTTTCTTCACTTGCATTGTGTTTTGGAATTGGCGTCATTTAAGATGATTGCGCTGGTGATCTTGCTTTATGCCAAATGCAATATCTCTGGTGGGTATCCTGGTGGCAGCCCTCTCTCTTTGGACTCTGGCCACTCTGGTGGTCGGCAGCGGGATGGCAATGAAGGTAGATCTTTGCTGGCTGGTCTCCCTACTGGCCCTCAGTCCCAGTGCAGCCCTCTGACTGCTCTGGCGGTGGACAACGGGGCAGCAAATCTCCAGTAGCCAGCCCTCAGTCTCTGTTCAGCCTCCTGGCCGCTCTGGTGGTCATCATTGTTGGAGGCAGCAAATCTCGGGTGGCCAGTCTCCTTGCCAGCCCTCAGTCCCTGTGCAGCCACCTGGCTCCTTTGGGGGGTGGGGGTGGGGTGGCAGGGGTGGTGGATCTTCAGCAGCTGGCCTTCATGCCAGCTCTCAGTTGCTGTATGACATACACCTATAATGTAGCATATAGAGTAAGCAGTTCTTCTTTGTGGACTCTGTGACTCACACAAATGGATTATCTGCACCTGCGCAGTACATTGTTCACAACCTTCTAGAGCTGTTGTATAAACTTTTTGATGGTAACCCCAATCTCTAGGTGCTTTATTTTTGTCTGTATGTCAGCAGCACTGAAGGAATTATTTTGAGCTGCTCTTGTTATGTTTTGACTCTTGGTTTTGCTTCTCAAATGGTGATTTGGACTGAGTGCTTGTAGATTTTGTGATTGATATCCAGTTTTGATTTTCAACTCTCCTTTTGCTTATGAAATGTTTTGTTTTGGACTCTGCCTTTTAACTTGATCTCAAGACTGTCTGACTAATGTTTTCATCCTTGTGGTTCAGTCTTCCAGTGGCCTACTATGATTTCAAACAATTCGTTTAAGAAATGCACCTTTTGTGGGACAAAAATACCTGAGTGGGATGGCCATTCTTTTGTGAGGGTAAGGGTCATAATGTGGGTCTTCTAGTCACTACAAAGCATTCAGTTCACAGACACATAAGAACCTCTTGTTTAAGCTCAAGGCACTTTTGTATGAGCAGACCCTGATGGCCTCCAAAAAGCCCTTTGACTCAGCCCTTGGATGCCTTCTGCCTTGTTCTGTACTGGCTCTGAGTATGCCTGGCTCTTTGGTCAATGTGGCAGTTAAGAAGTCCTTACAAGATACTTGGACCTGTACCAACAAGCCAAAGAAGGGCTCTAAGTTCTCTGCATCTGACGCTGCTGTTTGCTCAAAAGCTCCATAGATATTCATTGAATTGATTGAAGTCAAGACTCAACCTGATGTGCATTGATGCTGGATCATTCTCTTGCCTTTGAAGCTTCTACGTCAACCTACATGCACAGGACTGAAAAAAGATGGTATAAGAAGAAGAGATCAGAGCATCTGGAGGGTTCTCCAATAGTTTCACCTTTTGTTCTGTTTGTTCCAGTAAAAGTTGTGCAGCCATCTTTGAAAGATTTGGCAAGACAGGGTGAGCTATTGGTTCAGATCCCTGCATATGCAGTGCATTCCTCTCCTCAAGTTGTTCACATGGAGACTACTTCAGAGGGAGAAATAGTTGAATTCACTTTGGCACAACACAGGAGAGCTTCTACTTCAGTTCCTTCTGCTCATGGAACGAAATTACCAATACATGTTCCAGAGAGGCCGTTGTCTCCTATATCATTTCCTCCTTGGCATCATCAGTTACCATTGACTCATACTTCATCTGACTCATCTTCTTCTTCATTTTGTGGTTTCATTCGCGTAAAGCAGATCATCATCCAGTTATCAGTACCAATGGATCAGCTATTCATTGGGATGAACATGGTTCAGCTAAATTGGTGGAGAGAGCATGGCTGATATCAGTATACCAGACACTCCATATTGTTGGTATGATTGTTTCCCCTTTTCAGAATCCTACTACAAAGAACTGCGCCATGACTGCATGTCTCTCACAGTGCTTAATACCACCTAAAGGCATCTCTTCCGCCCTAGTCTGCACTTACATCAATGCATTCACCACAAGAGATTGCATCTATGCTCAGATTCAGTAACTGAAAAGTACACCTCACCCACTAAAAAAGCAAAAGGTTGGCAAATCAGCCTCAGGAAGACCTGATTGGGCTGAACATCATTTGAGCCCGTTGCCCTAATGTCTGTACCCAACAGTTCAGACTGTTGAACCTGATGTGAACGAACTGCCTCCACCAAATCCCTCTCAGGCTCAACAATTGACTCAAGTGATTTCTGCGCCTCCTCTTATCACTCAATATTTCTCAGCATTTACTCTCCTCCAGAAAGGATGTTGGACTCCTGATGAAACTGTTCTTCATGTCAATATTTTTGAGATGTTAGAAAAATGTTTCAGGTCATTGAGACACTTGTAGCCAAAATTTATGAAAGGGAATTTTTAATTAGTTCAAAATTGAGAGGGGGCTGGCTACAAGGACCCAACAAAATCTTTTCCCATTTTGTATACCAAGGGAAATTGAAGCAGAGACAGGTTTCTCCAGTTAAAGTCTTATTTTTATTAAAAGGGGGAAAATAACACAGCAATACAAGCACACAAACACTCATTCAAGGTTCGAGAAATCAGGGGTTAGCATGGGACAGGTTGAGGCACCACTAATGGAGATATTTACATAGATGAGGCTTGCTTCCAGGGTCCAGTTGGGTGATGTGGAGTGAGACTCAGTCGTTTTGTGAGCGCTGAGTGAATGACTGGGCCGAAGCTAGACTAGAGATCACACTGACATAGAGTTCCCCTGAAATCTAGACTAACCCACTGAAGGGAGATTTTCCAGGGGTTTTAAGGGTGAAAACTAGCCTCTGGCAAAGGTGTCTGGTTGCCTGGATGAGCTCTTGACAAAGGTGTTTGATTGTTTGGGATTGTTTGGGTGAGGTAATCTGATCTGTCAACAGTCAAAGCAAATGGGAAGGAGCTAAATTGATAGTTGACTTATCGGGTGAGAGATCTTTAGACAATAATTGCACATTCATCTGATTATTGGAGGTGATGGCGATTCCATTAGCAACACCCAAATTACCTGTTGGTCAAGTCTGGGGGCATTATTTTCAACAGTGGTCCCATGAAACTGTCTAAATGTCTTTCCACCTTGATGATAATGGCAGCCAGCCTGGCAGGGTCCATTTGAGGTCATGAGGAATATTACACACACTAAAATTTTAGAAAAATGCACTGTGGCTAACACACTCCTATAAGGCAAGGTGGTTCAGGTAGTTGCTGACAACACCATAGTACCTGAACAAGGAAGGTGGACTGAAGTCCACTACCCTCTTTCACCTCATAGTCTGGCATTGGGACTGGAGACTGACCAGAGACATGTCTATCTCCGCGATCCAACTTCCAGGAGAGGACATCTTAGCAGATGCTCTCAGCAGGACCTCAGATTCATGCCACAAATGGTTGCATCATGGCTTTGGCACGGCTTCCAGGCTCTTAGGATGCATGCATCATTTAAACAGCATACCTACAAAGTGACTCAAAGCAGCTTTATTTTGGCCTGTCTCTATGGGCCCTATGATTCCTGGAAGAGTGTTGTTGGGTGTTTTTGGCTGATGAATACATTGATTAGATGAGCAGAAGAATGATTTACATTTCCATCAAGATAATGTCATCCTGAGACTGGACATTGCTGTCATGCCCCAGGTATTGTCATCGTTTCACTTCAACCAGGACATTGTATTACCTTTGTTGATGAAGAGCCCTGCCTCAGATTTGGAATGGACTGTGACTTCAGAAGGGCCCTTGCCTTCCATATAGACATGACTGCTGGGTTGCACCGGTCTCTGAGACTGTTTGCATGTTATTCCTCCAGGAGGATTGGATTACCAGTTTCAAATCAGTGCTTCTTGAAGTGGGTAGTTTCCACAGTTCACCTAGCCTATGAACTAGCTAAAAAGATTCCTTCAGTTCATGTCTGGATCCATTCCACACAGGCTGTGACTACATCATCTGCCTTTCTGAGGGGATTGCCTCTGGCGGACAGCTACATGGTCACAGCCATTGACCATCATCTCTCGCTACAAGATAGATACAAGATCCAGGCTAATGTTGTTTTCTTACTTAACATGACTTACTTGAAGAACTGTGAATGCTTATTGCATGATGTTATGCTTCCACTTTCTATGGTTAGTAGCTTGTTAGTCTCCCATTTGTGAGAGTCAGAGACTGTGAAAGAGGACAGGTTGCGTACCTGTAACTGTAGTTCTTTGATTGGTCGTTAACTCACAAACCCAACCCATCTTCTCTTTAAATCCTTAGATGCTGCTATTTGGTGTCTGTAGAACTGAAGGTTTAGGTGGCAAGCATGCTGCTTAGTTGCCTAGATGATGGCAGTGTTATTGCAAAAAGCTTATCCAACAGCTCTAGAAAGTTCTGAATGATGTACTGCACAGGTGCAGATAGCCAATTTGTGTGACCTCACAGATGACCACTTGAGGAATTGTAGTTACAAGTATGCAACTTGTCCTTTCAAAGAACATGTATCTCCGGGTTGTGAGACAACTAGAAATCTTTCATTCTTAAATTGAACAAAGCCTCATAATTTCCTCAAGCACTTTATATTGTTTCTTTTTATATGTTCTATCAAAAACTAGCCTAATTGTTCTCTTTTGTTCAAAATCTTTATACTGAAGGTGTCAAGTGAAAGCGGATTTGACAACTGCCAACTATTAAATAAAGATCATAAACAGCTGAAAGGATTCAACCCCCAAGTGATATCAGGCATTCTTGTCAGTTGTTGATTCTTAACAGAAAAGCTTGTTCCATTTCCTCTTGTCAGTGTGTACTGTTTGCCTTAAGTCATTTCTGACTTAGGATCACCATATCACAAGATTTTTTTTGGCAAGTTTCATCAGAGGGTGTTTACCATTGCCATTGCCATCCTCTGATGCTGAGAGATTGTGATCTGCCCAAAGTCACTCAGTGGGTTTTCATGGCTGAGCAGGGATTTGAACCCTGCTCTTCAGAGTTATAGTCCAGCACTCAAGCTACTACACCACCCTGGCTCTTACACAAACCAGTAATTAATAACCTATGTAAAGCTTTGAAAATCGATCAGGAATTTGAGGCTGTCTTTCTCTGTTGCTCAGTGTACATGTGTCGATACTGACAATGCCACTTCACTTAACTCTGGCTAAACGGGGAGGTTTATTTGATTGCGGTAGTCGTGTCATGTTTCCATTAAGTTCTGCTATTCAGCTGAAAATTAGAAAGGTTTATGCTGTTGACTTTCACAAACTGGAAGGCAAAGAGGGAAGGAAAAGGTGATTTCAGTTTACAGAACCTGATTGTGAGGAAACAGAGCCAAGCCATGCCCATAAAACAATTCTTTCACAGTTTAACTGTAATAGCAGGTATTATGAAAATGAGTTTTATTTTATTCATCATTTGTATTGCAATATTTTTTACAAATGTGATTTCATTAGGTGCAATGGTAATACATACACCTAAACACTAAACTGTAACTATGTAGATAACAGCTTTGATGAAAAATAGATTTTCTTCTTTGCTTCTTACTTAATTCTCATTATGGGATGCTTATCTAGCCTTATTTGTACAGTATACCAGTCCATGTAGTTCTTGGTAGCTGTCCAAGGGCAGTCCTCCAGACTTTCTCCAGTCTTATATTGCCTTTATTGATTAGTTCTTCCTTTGGACTTGAAAGGTTCCCAGGCTCAAGACAAATGGCAATGGAGAATAACTGTACTTAACTTTTTTCACAGATTGTAAGTCTGGCACAGTAATAACTTTCATTGCAGACAAGCTCCTTAGTCTTAGAAGACAGGGTGGGTTGTGGGAATGGCCATACAGCCATTTTGGTTACCAACATGTCAACCTGGCTACAGTACTTTCTTACTTCCATTGACCCTTAGATCAAAAGGGAAACAGAGCTCATTCTGTAGCATCAGGTGAGGCTGATAATTCTTTGTCCTTTCTCAAAAACTTGTGAGCTAGTGGCTCATCAAGGACAAGTGCTGCTCAATCTAGGTGAACTTTATAACCTGAACACACAGTCTGCCCTCCATATCTAGGAGAATCCACCTTAGACAACAAGAAAAATGAAATAGTGAAAGAGTTCCCATATCTTGGTTCAAATACTGATCAGAACAGCGACTACAGTCAAGAAAGTAGACAAAGATTAGAATTGGAAAGGTAAATGAAAGAACTTGAACAAGATCATGAAGTGTAATGACATAATTCTTAATACTAACGCAAGGATATTTCAGACCACCGTATTCCCCATTACAATGTACAGGTATGAGAGCTGAACAGTGAAAAAAACTGGTAGGAAGAAAATGAACTCATTTGGGATATATGGATATGAGAGCTGGATATTAAAAAAAATACAATAGGAAGAAAATGAACTCATTTGAGATGTGGTGCAGGAGAAAAATATTGAGAATAATGTAGACAGCCAAGAAAACAAACAAACAAACAAACAAAAAAGGGTTTTAGAACAGATCAAGCCTGAACTCTCTGGCAGCCAAGATGATTAAGTTGAGGCTGTTGTACTTTGGCCCCATCATGAGAAAAAAATGAATCATTAAAAAAGACAACGATGCTAGGAAAGGTGAAAGGCAGTAGGAGAGGACCACATCCAGATGGTTAGACTCGATTGGGGTGGACACGGACCTGGGCTTGCAGGACCTGAGAAGAGAAGTTGAGGACAGGAGGCCTTGGCGATGTCTCATCCATAGGGTCACTATGAATCGAAGTTGACTTGGAATAGTTAACAACAATCCAGTTGGAACTTTTATTTTCAGTGCAGCCATCACTGTTATCCAGATGGGAAAATGATAGATGTTTCTGATAACATAAAGGACCTTTTCAGTGGCTGCTCCTAGGCACTAGAATTCCCTAAGGTCACTTTGCATTGTCATTCTGATAGCAGGCAACATGTTTTTATTCAGAACGACCTTTGACATTTAAGTTGTTACAATAAAAGGGCTTTTAATGAGTGGACGCTGTTTTTACTTTTCTATTACTTTGTTTTAATTTTGGTTTGAACATGTTTTCATATTCTGATTGCATTTTTGAAATGTTGTTGCTGCTAGTTATTTAGTGTCATTTTTGACTGAAAGACAAGATACAAATGTAAGTACAAGTTGAGTCTTCCTTATCTGAAATGCCTGGGACCAGAAGTGTTTGGGATTTTTTCCCAGATTTTGGAGTATTTGCGTATACATATATAGTAAGATATTTTGGAGAAGAGATCCAAGTCTAAACATGAAATTCATTCATGTTTCGTATATACCTTATATCTATAGCCTGAAAGTAATTTTATACCCAATATTTTAAATATTTTGTGCATGCTGCAAAATTTGTATACACGGAACCATCAGAAAGCAAAGGTGTCACTATCTCAGTCACCAATGAAAACAGTTTTGGATTGTGGAGTATTTTGGATTTCAGAATTATTCATAAGGGATACTAAGCCTGTACTACTTGCTATTCAACATTATAGAATGTAATTCAGGTGATCAGTAGTAGCACAGGTGCTTCTGAGATTTAGCACATTCTGTTAGATATTGTTAGATATTGTGTGTGCATATGTATATGTGCATATGTGTGCATATGACGTTGCACCGTGGAAATGATGCCACCATGTTGACGTCGCGGATGCGTAGCATCCAGACGTGCTGTGGAAATGATTTTATTACTTATTCATCTGTTCTGGGTTATAGGCCCCTTTCTTCATGGTTTATTCTATTTTCACCTGTTATCCTTTTGAGAAAAGACTGGAGCATAAAACCTAAGGTAGCTTATAACAAACTAAAACAAAGGTTCCAGGGACATAGTGATGTGTGCAAATATGTCCTAGGACTCTCTTGAAATTAAGCCTGAAAATGTTTCTAACCTATCTCCCCCCACACACACACTTTTCTACTAGAGGCTGGCAGCGGACGGGCAGTGAGTTTATTTTTTCCTCTAGTAGCCTGCTGCATTTCTCAGCTTGGTGGGAAGGATTGGTCTTCCTTCTTATGGCAGGTCACTGGCTTTATATCCTGGATGGAAATGTGAGACAAAAAAGTCTTAGCCTCTTATATGCAGTCCTGTTCTACCTTTCACTACCAAACAAGTGCTTAAATACAAGGCTGGGTTAAGGTTACACTGATTTTAGCTTGTTTTTTCCCCACACACGTGGTAGTACCAGTTTTTTAAAAAATAGATTACCCTTCTTATTTAGATAAAAGTCTGTTTTAACACTTAATCTTAAAAATTTAGGAATACTTATTCTAGTATTAAGTTTTCAAATCATTTATGCCCTTTATTGCTGTCATCTTGGATTATATTATTTTTAGATGATCGTCCTGTGAGAGACAGTGAGCGAAAAGCATCCCTTTTGCATTTCACTACAGATGATGCTTATAAATTCAAGAAGCCATCACTTACAGCAAAACCAATTGAAATGGGAAGGTAAGAAGAGACCAAGGATTTAAGGAGTGGCTGACACATGCTGGAAATTTTTGGAAATACTGATGGGTGTAAAGGTTGCATGAGAAGTTTATCAGATGATGTAGTGAAACAGTGCTTACTGTTTATTCTGAATGCAAAGACATCTTGTGGGACCTTTGAGACTGTGTGAAAGACGTTGCAACTTAAACTTTCGTAGACTAACAGGTTGTACAGACCGTAATCAAAAGCCGGCATGGGGGCAGAGTGAGGGCATGGTGTCCACACGACACATACCCTGGTTCTGCCCCCATTCTGGCATGACACTGTGTACACCATGATATGGCGGGTGGCATAATGGTGCTCCTCTGGTGCTGTGTTCAAATGGCACAGCACCAAAGGAGCACTGAAAAGCTGCAGCGCTGGCAGCTATGGCACCCTTTCCGTGGCTCAATAATGGGCTGCTTTTTTGTGGCTCCTTTTTGTGCTGCAGAAACCACAGATCGAGGCCGCAGTATGTAGTTACCGTAGCCCTGATCCGGCGCTAAAAGGGGCGGCTGCAGGCCAACCCTTAGGGGCGGTTGTTGAACCCCTAACACTACTTCCTCAGATGCATGGAGTGAACTAGGCACTAATTCACTCCATGCATCTGAGGAAATAGTCCTCAGGTGCATCTACACTGTAGAAATAATGCAGTTTGATACCATGTTAGGTGCTATAGCTCCCTCCTATGGAATCTTCAGATTTCTAGTTTTACAAGGTCTTTAGTTTTCTCTTCCAAAGAGTGCTGGTTCCTCAGAAAACTACAAATGTCAGGATTGTGCAGGATGGAGCCATGGAAGTAAAATTTTGTCTGATTGCATTGTTTGTACAGTGTAAGTGCACCCCTAGTCTATGAAAACTTATGCTACAACATATGTCACATAGTCCCAAAGGTGTTACAAGATCCCTTTGAATACTGATATTCCAGACTAACACTAGAATTGTAGAGTTGGAAGAGATCATTCTGCCATGTAGGAACTCTCAATCAAAGCATCCCCGACAGATGGCCATCCAGCTTCTGTTTAAAGACCTCCAAAGAAGGAGACTCCACCACATTCAGAAGGAGTGTGTTCCACTGTCAAACAGCCCTTACTGTCAGGATGTTCCTCCTAATGTTGAGGTGGAATTTCTTTTCCTGTAGCTTGCATCCATTGTTCCGGGTCCTATTCTCTGGAGCAGCAGAAAACAAACTTGTTCCCTCCTCCTACATCTCTGTACATTTGGAAGTATTTATAAAATCTGATGTATCAACAAAAACAAGAGGCCATATTGCTTATAAAAGTGGACCTAATTCACATAATATCACTTAATAATGAAGGATCTGGACAATTTCTGTGTTTTTAGATCACTTTTCATTGAGATCAGTTATAACATATGATAGAGTATATAGCCTTTTCACAGATGATTACAACTCATATTGGGTCATTTCTTCTCAACTAGCAAGTTAATCTAGAGGGCATGGATATGCATATGTTTTAACAATTATCTAAATAGTGAAGATGAAGTGGGAGAGGTAAACATACCTGTCCTGAATTGTTCAAAGAAGTCCCAATACTGGGATCTGGTGGCACTAGCAGCAGAAGGGTGCAACCCTGCCCAGTTTTCAGGCGCACTTTCAGCCAGGTAGAAACTATATCCCCAGATTCAGACTGGCAACAACTCCATGATTTATTATTGAACATGAAGTTAGAGTCTGTGGAGAGAAAATCTTATATGCTGCAGATTCTGGCAAGCTACCAGCATAGTCTTAACAGGTGATTCAGAAAGTAACAGATTGAGATATTTTGGCCAGAAATTAAGAGCAGGCTTGTTTTTCTCCTGTGTTGGATCACGTCTGCACCATTATACTCTAAAAGAGGAAATGACAACCTTCGTGTTGGTCCTTCAAGTGGCCCATATGCTGTATAACTGCCCATCTCAGCATCAGATCCTCTTGAGAGAGCTAGCCTTAATGCTTTAAGTTAGGTTAACACAGGCCTGCATGACTTGGCAGTGGGTAGGGACCAAAATTAAAATAGACTAAACTTCTTTGGATAGTTTTTAATTAAATATTAATTAATTAATTAATTAGAATTAATTAATATTAATTAATTAGAATTAATTAATATTAATTAATTAGAATTAATTAATATTAATTTCATCCTCCTTCTTCTCCTCTGCCTGGCCCTCTCCTCAGGAAAAAGCTGAGCAGCAAGGGAGCCTTTCCTGTCCTTCTCTTCCTCTGCCCAGACTTCTCCTCGGAAGAAGGCAAAGTGACACAGGAGCCTTGAAGGGTGAATGTTTGCCCCTCTGCCATCCAGCCTTCTCAGGAGAAAGCTGGAAAAAGGACGAGCCTTGCAGGGCAAGTGTTTAACCCTCCCCCTTCTCCACCTGTCCTTCTCCTTGGGAGAAAGCTGAGCAGTGGAGGAGCCTTGCAATGTGGATGTTTTCCCGTCCTCTGCCACCTCCACCTAGTCTTCTCCTCCGGACAAAGCAGGGCAGTGGAGGAGCCTCGAGAGGCAAGTATTTGCCTACCCTACTCCTCTGTCGCCTGACCTACTCCTTGGGAGAAAGTCAGGCAGTGGAGGAGCCTTCTTGAGAGAAAACTGAGCAGTTGACAAAAGACAACATGGGTTTCTGAGAAACAAGTCATGCCAGACTAATCTGATCTCCTTTTATATATATATAAAATTACCACTTTGGTAGACGAAAGGAATGCTGTAGATGTAGAATATCTTGGGCCTGTTACAGACTGCCAAAATAAAGCTGCTTCGGGTCTCTTTGGAGGTATGCTATTTAAATGATGCATGGGTCCTAAGAGTCTGGAGGTCGCGCCAAAGCCACACTCCATTCCTAAGCATGCATAATTTAAATAGCATACTGTACCTCCAAAGAGACCCGAAGCAGCTTTATTTTGGCAGTCTGTAACAGGCGATAATTTCAGTAAGGCTTTGAAAAGGTCTTCCATGATATTCTTGGAGAAAAGCTGGTAAAATATGAGCTAGACAGTGTGACTGTTAGGTGAATTCGTAATTGGTTGATCAGACGAACCTAAAGTGTGCTCAACAATGGCTCCCCTTCATCATGGAGAAAAGTGATCAGTGGGGTGCCACAGCATTCTGCCCTGGGCCCAGTGCTATTCAGTGACTTGGATGAAAGAAAGAGGACATGCATATCAAATTTGTAGATGACACCAAATTAGGAGGAATAGCTAATACCTCAGAGGACAGGATCAAAATTCAAAATGACCTGAATAGATTGGAAACCTGGTTCAAAGGTAACAAAATGAATTTCAACAGGGAGAAATGTAAGGTACTACACCTATAGCAGAAAAATGAAATGCACCGATATAGGATTGGGAATACCTGGCTTAACGAGACTACGTGTGAAAGGGATCTAGGAATCCTAGTAGACCACAAGTTGTACATGAGTGAACAAGGTGATGTGGCAGCTAAAAAGGCCAATGTTATTTTAGACTGTATCAACAGAAGTATAGTGTCTCTAGATCAAGGGAAGTAATAGTGCCACTCTATTCTGCTTTGGTCAAGCCTCACCTGGAATATTGTATCCTGTTCTGGGCACCACAATTCAAAAAGGATGTTGACAAGTTGGAGCGTGTCTAGAGATGGGCCACCAAAATGGTGAAGGGACTGGAAACTATGCCTTATGTGGAAAAACTTAGGAAGCGGGATATGTTTATCCTGGAGAAGAGACAGCTAAGAGGTGATATGATAGCCCTGTTCAAGTATTTGAAGGGGTGCCACACTGAAGATGGAGCAAGCTAGTTTTCTGCTGCTCCAGAGAATAAGACCTACAACAATGGATGCAAACTACAGGAAAAGAGAATCCACCTCAACATTAGCAGTAACAGTAAGAGCTGTTTGACAGTGGAACACACTCCCTCCGAGTGTGGTGAAGGCTCCTTCTATGGAGGTTTTTAAACAGAGGCTGGGTGGCCATCTCTTGGGGGTGTTTTGATTGTGATTTCCTGCATGGTGGGTTGGACTGAATGACCATTGTGGTCTTCTCCAACTCTGTGTTTCTAACTATGAGGAGCCTTGCAGGGTGAGTGTTCGCCCCTCCTCCTCCTCCTCTGTATAGCCCTTTCTTCAGGAGGAGGGTGAGCGGTGGGGAAGCCTTGAAGGTGTTCTACATCAGAAAATCCTTTGGCGGACCACATGCAGCCCCTGGGCCATATGTTGTGCAGGCCTGGGTTAACCAATTTATTGTTAATTAACAAATATTGTTAGGTTTAAATTGTGGGCTCTCAGTATGTATGTCTTATCATAATGTTTTTTCACTGTAGATCTCTCCATCCAAGAGCTGAGTACGTTAACGTCATGTCAAAAAAGTGCTTGGTGATGGATGAAGATGATGAAGCACTTCTGAACCTCATTTCAAAGTGTGAATGGGACTTACACAAGTCTCCAAGACTAACTGGATCATCTAAAACAAGTCCTGAGGTTAAATTTCATGATTTAAACAGTATGTAGTTTCTGAATTTTAAAATTTGTCTCCTTCTCTTCAGCTTTGTTCAACACTATGATATGTAGATGCTTGCATGACTTGTTTTGTAGACCATCCTGTTTTCATTATGCATTGTGATGCCATTTTGTCATATCACAAAATAGGATTAAGTTTTATATGCCTTACACTGCAGTGAACATCCTCTGCTCCTGTGAGATAAATTGAACATTGCATGATAGACTGTGAAAGCATATTTCAAATGTTACTGGACTAAAGTAGAAATTAAAAACATAAGAAGAGCCTTATTGGATTGATTCAAGGTTCCTTTTAGCCCCACATCCTGTTATGAGCATTAGCTAGCCCAAAGCTTCTAGGAATCCTGTGAGCATGACATGAAAGCACAGTCTTTTCACTTAGTAGAATGTATCACAATACCTTCAGCTTTTATTACCTGGCTACATAGCACATCACTTGACATTAGTTTTAAGGTATAAATATGGTTTCAAAACCTAACCTCTGTGCACACAGCTGGTTCATAGCCATCATACACAGCTGTATTCTGTGTATGTTCTGTGTTGCCTCCAACTTTCTCTGGAATTCTCCTTGGACAGGTAATTATAAACCCACTGCAAACTCCTAAAAACTCTGCTATGGCCTGCCCATACTTTCATTTCATTTAGCTCTGTATGTTGTGTCTGCGTGGAATACTGCATGTGTGTGAGTGCACTCTGAATTTTTCTAAATAAAACCATCTTAATTTACTCGATATCAGTTAGTACTGAGATAAACTGGTGCAAACGATCCTAAGGCTACCCAAGTCACTAATTTCCCCAACATTTCTTAGAATCATAGAGTTGGAAGAGACCACAAGGGCCATCCAATCCAACCCCCTGCCATGCAGGGATTCACAATCAAAGCACTCTGACAGATGGTTATCCAACCTCTGTTTAAAGACCTCCTAAGAAGGAGCCTCCACACTCCAAGGCAGTGTGTTCCACTGTCGAATAGCTCTCACTCTCAGGAAGTAACACTGACAGTTGTTGGAGACACTCAGGTCCCCCCCCCTATTATTTGGGTAATAGTAGGTGAATGGATGGAGTAGTTAGAAGAAAGTGGTCAGAAGTGACCAGCTGTTTCATGATTGAGAGTGATGAGACAAATGGAACTTATAGACCTCTTGTGGCTACAATGATTTGGAACAAGCATCCTGTTGCTGGGAGGTGGATAGGAAGTGAGAGAGAATCATTTATTCATCTCTATAAAGAGCCCCCTCCTCAGCCATTCCCACCAGTGTTTCTCAATTCCAAGGTCCAATTCCAAGGACCTTATAAAGATCAACCTTTAGATTTCTATTAATGCAGAAAAGAGTGCCGAGCGTCTGGATATTAGGTTGGTTATTGTGTGTCTTCTAGTTTATAGTACTGTAGTTGATTTAGTTGCTACAGTAATCCTAAAGCAACTTTACCATGGGTTTTTTTGGGGGGGGCAAGATTTTTTGTGAGGGGCTTGCCTTTGCCTTCCTCTGAAGCTGAGATAGTGTGTCCCCATGGCCAAGTGGAGATTCAGAGTGATAGTCAAGCATGGAAACCACTACACCACACTGGCTCTAGATTGTGAGTAAAAACAATCAGGTAACATTTGGGGCATTTGCTAAATCTTTTTATAGTGAACATGAATTATTTCTTCTGTGGCCTGGAGATTTGGAATTTTGGTTAAATGAGGCCTTCCTTTATATATAGAAATAATGCCAAGACTATTTTATCTTTTTTTAAAGGAAAAGAACACTAGAGCAAAGGAATTTGAAAGTATGTTATATTAAATACATAGTGTCTTTGACGCATGTTTTATTAACTAATTTACCATTGAAACATATTCATTCTTAAGGTATTCGCAAAATGGAAGAGTATACTGGAAGACACTGGAAAACAGAACATTCACACCCACGATTTGTCTTATTGAAAAAGAAGTGGGAACAACCTTTGCTCAAGGTAAAGAAAACAAAAATAAAATCCTATATTGTGGATTCTTCTGTGGATTCTGTGCATAGTTAGAAACTGTTCTATTTTTGAACGTTCTTAGAATATCAGCCAATGTGCTGTTCTTGAAGCAAACTGGACAGGGATATGAATGTCTTTAATTTACATAATACCAGAAGCTCCTTAAGCATATATTTTGTGATAAAATATGTACACTTTTCAAATGCTATCCTTGAGTGGCTAAGTTGCTGTGTCAATTCACTTCCTCCCTTTGAAATGCTTAGCTTTCTGGGCCAGAATCTTGCTGGTGCACTTTTTCAAGGGTTGCACAGTAGAGGCAAAAGAAGAGCTCTGAGCTGCTGATTTTTCCAGTCTGTTAATATTTTTCTGGCCACTTCACCCATGTCGTTTTTCCTTTTGTCACTGTCACCTGCAGTAGTATAGATAAACTAGCATAGGAAATTACCGCACTACATTTATACTGTTGATATTCCACTTTAACTGCTCTGGTTGCCTCCTGTTGCATTCTGGGTTTTGCAGTTTAGGGACGGACATTAAAATTCTTAACCAAAGAGTTCTTAGGTCTCACTGCACAAAAAATCCCAGAATGCAACAGGAGGCAGCCAAAACATTTAAAGTGGAGTAGCAGCACTAATAAGAATGTAATGTAATAATCTCCGTGCACCAACAGGATTCCAGCCTTAGTTACCAGTTCTGCTGCTGAAAGCTATTCTTAAAAACTGATCACTAATTTTAAAATTTGAAAAATTGAAAGATTTTTCATTGATTATTTGTGAACCTTATTTAGTGCTAGCTTTTTCCCTTACAAGACTCATGGTATAGGAGAGTCAACAAGAAGCTAATGGGAAGAGGCTATGGAGTACTAGAAATATAGGGAAGGGTGGGATATCAAAAACCACCAACATACTGTGTTCAGGCCACCTGAAGAAGCTTTGGGAGAAACGTAGCAACGAGAATATACTCTTAGGTTGATGTCATGCAGTCGATTCATTTTCAGACATTCTGACTCTTTCTTCTTGATGTCATTTGAGTAGAAATGTATTCAGAACTGTGAGCTAAGCTCTAGTATTTAGGCTGGCTGCTTAGAACATCTGTTTGCATTCAGCATCTGAAATCAAAGCTATTTACTCACCTTTTTTAAAAAATGAAGATACCTGGTTGCATAGATTTGTTACACACTTGTATAACTTGACTTGTCAGTATGATATCAATGAAGCCAGGAAAAAAGGTAAGGAAAAGCATTTTTCAAGTTTTTTTAAAAGGGAACTGCTTATCTTTTTTACTTCCTAAATGGATCATCTAAGCATGTAGATGTGAAAAAACTAACAGATTTGTTAGTCCATTCTTCCAGGAATGACCCTGTAAATGGATTTGTACAATCTTAATTCTATTCTGTGTGGTTTATGCACATAGGTTCTGTGGGTGTGCTGACTTCTATTTTGGGATCTTTTAGAGCTGGAGTATGAAACTGTGGAGGGGAATGGGACCTTTGCCAGCGGTGTAGGGAGGGCTTCCTTCAAGCTTGGTCTGGCTCCTCCCTTGTTCCTTACAGGCAGGGCAAATTATCTGTCAATCAAAACCTACCATCATCCTACCTTGGCTGGAAACAGGACAGGTCTTGGCACCCTGGCTAATCTTGTTTGGATTGTTGATGCCATAGCGCCTTTCCATGGTCAGAACTACCTCCATGTATTTATCCCATGCTGTTGCTGCCAACCTTGAATTTCTGGTCAGTTTGGCAATAGCTGCCACAGTTGATGAGTGTCCACATGGTGTTTGCTACTTGCTTCTCCACTGGGATGGTCTTCCTCATGACAGTGTCCACTTTCTCCACCTCCACATAGAGCTGTGCCACTATCATGTGGAAAAGTGGCTGGGGCATTCAGAAATGGCGCTGCCATTGTTTGTCTATACAGATATGTGTCATAAACTGCTCCTACCAGTCCTTGCTGATTGAGTACATCCACCAGCCCCAGTTGTTCATTCAGTTTCACAGTCTTAGGCCAGCAGAGAAGCACAAACTGCTTCCTACCCTCTCATCTGTTGCTGGTTCATATGCTATAAAGGCAAACATCATTTTCCTTAATATTTTTTTTTGTAAATGTTTATTACAACTGGTGGGTTAGAATTTGGGGTATGTGGTTGTTGGAGAAATTATCTGCTATGATGAGGTTTTACATTGGTCACAAAAGGACTGCCACATTTCAAAAAGACTGGATGATCTTTATTGGCTGTGTTAATTATCATTCCCACCGGATCCAACCTCCTACTTCGCAGATGAACTCTGGATGGACACTCTACAGCTGGATAGGTTGAATTCCCTAGCTCTTGCTGAGGACCAAGTTTATAACTCTGCTGCAAAATAATTATTCATCTGATACATACCTATGGCTCTGTAGTTAATTGTTGTTGCTGCTGTTTCTTCATGCTATGCAAACATTATATGTTTTAATGCAAAAATGCAATAAACATTAATTTAAAATGTTTATTACATTTTAAATTATAATAAACAAAATGAAAAAACCAACTAAACACTACTAAATACTACTAAAACACACACAAATAAACCTAATAATCTAAAAATAATCTGAAGAAACCTAATTTTCTTCTCTATCCCCCCACTTTAAAAAATGATTCTGTCATGCCCTGCCTCCATGATGTGAGCTGCAGTACAAAACATCTGATATCATGCCCTGCCTCTAGGACCCTGGGATGGACTCTGAATCTGAGAATGAAGGCTCTGACAGAGAACACGAGATCCCAAAGCACATGCCAGGTATGGAGCCACAAGAGAAGAGGCTCCAGCAGCCACAGAAGCAGAACATCCAGCAACCTCAGAGTTCCAAGGAGCCACAACCTTCAGAGGAAGAGCCAAACTTACTTATACCTATTCCTATGGAGAGATGTCAGGACAGAGAAAGACAGATGCTTGCAGCATTTATATAGGAAGCATGCTGCATTTAGGAGGCAACTCTGAGACTCAGGTGGGCTATAAATGACCCTGCACCTCTCCTGAACAAGTGACAACCAACCTTTCCTTGGGACAAAGCTATGCTGGTACCATGTTCTGTAACAGATTGCATGTTTGCCTTCAAATCTGCTTGGTCTTCTAACTACTTTTCTGGATTACTCTCTAGACTGCTTGTCTGGACTGAATACTGATCCCTGAACAACTTGGACTGGACAACTTCTGTTTCTCAGCTGACATTTTAAGGAGACATCTGTTTCCTTGAAACCTCTGTGAGATGCTGAACTTTCTTGTTGGGAATCTAGTTTGCTTCCTGAGGGAAATAGCAAGACAGGCCCCAACATATATTAAATCAAAGTAAACAAAACAAAATATAACAACCTAACTAAAATTGATTGCCTGTATGGCGCATTGGTGTGCCCAGTGACACAGTGGAACAGCACAACTATGGATGCCCCAAGTACATGTCCATTCCTTTATTCCCTTGAGCCCCCCCTGTTTGACTGGACAGTTTGTTAATATTATGAATACATCATTGTATTATTGGTGACACCCCATGTTGGTTGTCATTTTGTTTCACAAGCGGTGTAGTGCATTGATGGAAATAAAGAAAATAAATTCTGAGGGTTATTTTGTAATTTCTTTTACAGCTTGGGGCCCATGCAAGTCCTTCAGCCTTCTAAAACAGGTGTTCCTAGAATCATAGAATCATAGAATCGTAAAGTTGGAAGAGACCGCAAGGGCCATCCAGTCCAACCCCCTGCCATGCAGGAAATCCAAATCAAAGCATCCCCGACAGAAGGAGACTCCACCACACTCTGAGGGAGTTTGTTCTACTGTCAAACAGTCCTTACTGTCAGGAAGTTCCTCCTAATGTTGAGGTGAAATCTCTTTTCCTGCAGTTTGCATCCATTGTTCCACGTTCTAGTCTCTGGAGCAGCAGAAAACAAACTTGCTCCCTCCTCAGTATGACATCCCTTCAAATATTTAAACAGGGCTACCATATCACCTCTTAACCTTCTCTTCTCCAGGCTAAACACCCCCAGCTTCCTAAATCATTCCTCATAGGGCATGGTTTCCAGACCCTTCACCATTTTAGTCACCCTCCTTTGGACAGACTCAGTTTCTCAATGTCCTTTTTGAATTGTGGTGCCCAGAAATGGACACAGTATTCCAGGTGAGAAGCCTCCAGAAATGGATGTCTGAGAGGGGGCATTGGGGATGGGTGAGACTCCAAAGTGGTCTACAGTCTACAAAAATGGCTTTAGGAGGATCTTTGTTGTTAATTGGCCATAGTTTGTTTAAAAGGTTCCAGCCTGAAGCCCTGTGCAGGCGTGGAACCCATATTATGAATTGCACATATGACCACACAACCATAGTTACAGTTGAGCTTACTGTTCTTGCTGCAAAATATCTGTGAAACGTCTCAGGAATACTTAGAAGGGCTACTCATGCACATTTAATGTGGTGATGGCTTTGGTAATAGAATTAGTATTGTGTTATGTAGCAATGTCAGAAATAATAAGATCAGTTAATGTTGTGAAGAAAAAATGCAAAGGTTGCAGTCTTTCGGTTGGTCTGTCAAATACCTGTCAAAGAAGGTTTATAGCACACTACATTTACATGTGTTTATTTGTTTTATTTTTAAATTAGGCTGGCTTGTCAGAAAATAGAAACATGTTGAGTGCCAGAGAAGCTAATAAAGGTATGTTATATCCAACTTGGTTTGTTGTTTCTTTTCTGATTTCAATATTCCAAATAAATAAATAACTTCTGAACATATACTGTCCTAATTATCTCAATTTTGTTCAGTCTGGTAATACCATAAAATAGAAATAATGTGTGTTGAAGCTTATATCTTTTTCAAATGGGATGTTCCCAGAAACATATAGTATAGTAGGTTCTGGCATTTGTCTAGCTTATTAATTAATTGACTGGTATAACTGACAAGCATTGGAAGTCAAATGGTTAAAACAGTGTAACCATTAATATTTTCAGTTTTTCAGTTTTAATTCTAGGATCCTGTCTGGGAAGAAAGGCCAGGAAATAAATAGGCTCAGAAAATATCCCTATGACTCACAAAAGCCTTTTCTTTATCTTAGTGAATGAGGATTGATTTGTGTGGGCTAGATAGTATATTACCAGTTTTAAAAGGAATTAGTTTGGAAAAACATCTATAACCTATAGTGACTCAGTTAAGGTCAGATACTAAGATTTATATTATGCTAGTCCTGATTCATACTTTGGATAAAACATCTTTGCAGCGATAAACATCATAGAATGTTTAATAACAATGTGTTTGTAAGCTGTTTTTGATTTTATGCTATCGAGGTCTAGCTGATCATGGCTTTTTAGTCTGTTTTGAGTGCATGCTTCCATACATGTGTCTCTGCAGAATTAAGGACTTCATTTGCATGTGTTGGAGCAAGCACCATGTTTACTTACTGCAAATAGCATGAATCTGCGCTCTTTAAGGCAGAGTGTTTTCACATTCTCTTCTCCCCACTAATGTTTGGTTGACAAATTTGGACCTTAAAAAGCTGATCTTGAGTTTAGCCATGCCAGAATATTTTGTTTGGTTGGTTTTGGCAGGAATATTTGTAAATTGGCCCTAAGGTTAATTGAAAACAGCACAACTTCAGTTATTGTTAACTCCTTGTTCATTATGCTAGCTATTAAAATACATTTCAAAATGTGTTATAGTAATTTCTTTTCTGGTTCCTCAATCTAGAATACAGAAGTTTACCTAACTCATCAGTGTTATCAGTTACCCATGATACACTTGGTCAAGGTAATGAGAAAAGAAAAATTGGCATTAGAGTTGCATTTCTAGAAGATAACTCAGAAGAGCTGTCCGAACAAGATCCTAATTTGAAGTTGTTAGATGAGGCTGAAGCTAATGAAAAAATTACAACATATGCTAATTTTACTCCTCATCCAGGTAAAATTATTTTGAATATTGCCATGGTTTTGCTAAAATCCAGGTTAGATGTGAAACAAAACTCATAGCTGTAGTGATGCATCTGCCTTTTCCATACTGTCTTGTGGAACTTACCTGTATTTTGATGGCATAGAATATTGATTGATTGATTGATTGATTGTATTTATACCCTGCCCTTCAGCTCTAATGGCTATCAGAGTGGCTTACACTTATTATTTTTAATTAGACGGTTCCCTGCCCTCAGGCTTACAATCTAAAAGACATAAAACAAAAGGAGAAGGGAATGGAGGTGGGAAAGGGAATGAGGTCCAGTGGTTCTTCTCTCCCTCTGAGGCCTGGACCAAGGCATATGGACTGAAGGGAGGGCTCTTCTTCTTCAGGCTATATTAGAGTTGGAAGAGACTGCAAGGGCCATCCAGTCCAACTCCCTGCCATGCGGGAAATCCAAATCAAAGCATCCCTGACAGATGGCCATCAATCCTCTGTTTAAAGACCTCCAAGGAAGGTGACTCCACTACACTTTGAGGGAGTGTTTTCCACTGTCAAACAGCCCTTACTGTCAGAATGTTCCTCCTAATGTTGTGGTGGAATCTCTTTTGCTGTAGCTTGCATCCATTGTTCCGGGTCCTAGTCTCTGGAGCAGAAGAAAACAAGCTTACTCTCTCCTCAATATGACATCCCTTCAAATATTTAAACAGGGGTTTCATAATCTTCTCTTCTCCAGGCTGAACATCCCCAGCTCCCTTAGTCGTTTCTCATAGGGCATGGCTTCCAGGCCCTTCACCATTTTAGTCGCTCTCCTTCGGACATGCTCCAGTTTCTCCACATTCATTTTAAATTGTGGTGCCCGGAATTAGCCACAGTATACCAGGTGGGGCCTGATCAGAGTAGAATATAGTGGCACTATTACTTCCCTTGATCTAAACATTATACTTTTATTGATGCACCCTAAAATTGCATTGGCCTTTTTTGCTGCCGCGTTGCACTATTGACTCATATTCAACTTGTGGTCTACTTGTTCTCCCAGATCGCTTTCACACATAGTTTCATTTAGCCAGGTGTTGCCCATCCTATATCTGTGCATTTCATTTTTCCACATTAAGTGCAGTATCTTACATTTCTCCGTGTTGAATTTCATTTTGTTAGCTTTCGAGTCTATTCAAGTAATTTTGAATTTTGGTCCTGTCCTTTGGAGTATTAGCTACTCCTCCTAATTTGCTGTCATCTGAACATTTGATAAGTATGCCCCCAGTTTTGTCCCCCAAGTCATTGATAAAGCTGTTGAATAGCACTGAGCTATTCAGTGACCCCACTGGTCACTTCTCTCCAGAATGAAAAGGAGCCATTGTTGAGCACCCTTTGAGTTCGGCCAGTCAACCAATTACAAACTCATGTAACAGTTGCCTTGTCTAGCCCACATTCTCCAAGCTTGTTTTCAAGAATATCATGGGGAACTTTGTCAAAGGCCTTACTGAAATCAAGATATACTATATCCACAGCATTCCCTTCATCTGACAAGCTGGTAATTTTATCAACAACAACAAAAAAAAGAGATCAGGTTTGTTTGGTATGACTTGTTTCTCTGAAACCCGTGTTGACTTTTTGTGATTATTTAGTTTTCTGTGTTTCCCCATTTCCTGCCTCCACTGAGGTTGGACATGGACTTGTAAGACACCAGGAGCCCTGGTGGCGCAGTGGGTAAATGCCTGTACTGCAGCCATTCACTCGAAACCACAAGGTTGCGAGTTCAAGACCAGCAAAAGGGCCCAAGCTCGACTCAGGCTTGCATCCTTCCGAGGTCGCTAAAATGAGTACCCAGACTGTTGGGGGCAAATTAGCTTACTTGCTAATTAGCTTACTTGCTGTTCACCGCTATGATCTTTGGAATAGCGGTATATAAATAAAACAAATTATTATTATTATTATGATATCGGAACACAAATAAGTTATTCTGGATGTTATGGAAATGAATGAGGGAGCTAGATGTGTAGCTGCTGTTTTAGGTCAAGACCACAGGATTAATGTGACATCTAATTTGGCCTTTGATTTTCTTTAAAAGTGAAAGGTTACAGTGATTGTGCCCCTTACCCAAGTGGTGGAGTAATTTTGATTTTCGTCTAGAGTTATTGGAGAGGGAAAGTCTTCTTTAGAGGATTCCAAAAATCATTGAGAACAGCAACTTTCTGTTGTTGTGTGCTTTCAAGTTGTTCCCGATTTATGGCTATGCTAAGGTGACTCTGTCACGGGATTTCTGGTTGAGTGGTTTTGAATGGTTGAGCAGGGAATCAAACCCTGGTCTCCAGATTCATAGTCATAGTCCAGTGCTCAGACCATTACACCTTGCTGGCATCTTTCTATCCCATTCCTTAGTTATTTTGCCTCAAGACTTACTGCTGTGGATGAGGCTTCGCTCTGAACCTATTCTCAGTAGCACTGCTAAGACAACTAACAGATAAACTGGGGACAGAATGCAAAGACATAGCTGTGTTAGTTTGCAACAGTATGCAAAGGAATCTTGTAGTACCTTTGAGACTGAGAGAAAGAAGTTGGTAGTGTATAGACTAAGGCTGTTTCATTTGATGACAGATGATTGATCATTACATTTCCGTAATGAATGCTTTTGTTTGAAATTAGAGCCATTTTTCCTTTCCCCACCAGCAAATAGTGTTGACTAATGTAATTGTCATTGGCAAGTATAAAGCAGAGATATTTTGTTAAGGGATGAGACCGTGTCTCAAATATATATACAGTAGTTACAATAATTTAAAAAAGCTTTTTGCTAAATGTTGCCTGTTTCTCAGTAACTCTTTTTATGTGAACGGTGCCACCTTGTGGGTTATCCCAATATGCTGTTTGCTATCCAAGTATGGCATTCCACCATCTTTCACTTCAAAGAGAATTGTTAATTTGTTTTCTTACTGTAGGCAAATATATAGTACACTATTTCAGTAATATTAAGTAACAGAAAAAGAACTCTTTACGTTAGGAGGAATGGACACTGTAGACTGTAGTTTCTTTTACATAATTTGTTTTTATTTAGCTTTTACTTGTATTTGTTTTAACTTTTTAGTTAACTTTATACGAGTTTTTAGGCGTCATCAATTTTTTTTATCCTTGTATGTATTTGGATATTCTAACATTTAGATTTTGTATTATGTATTATGTCTTTTGTCTTATATTGATACGGTCAACTGACTAATCAATAAAATTTGTTGCGTTTTTCACTAAAATGGCAAAATACGTTCATTGCAAACAAAAGTAAAATGATGAATGTTGGAGCACTACGTCACTGCTCAACTAGGGAGGGGCCCTTGGGATTGTGAAGACATTGATCCTCTGTACACCTGTTCTTAAAGGATCAAATTCCATGTTCCATAATGTGCATCACTTTAAAATAAAATATTGCTAATATTATAATGTCTTTGTACAACAGTGAAGCGTAATTGTGCTTTAAATCCTGTGAAGAGTTGTGGCTGCTGCATCTCAGAAAGCATATTGCTGAGGTGAAAGGGTATAGGGAAATGATAACCAAAATAATCAAGGTAATCGACTTTGATTGCTTTGATTATTGATTATTTTGATCAACCAAAATAGTCAATAATTCTTCTTTGGCTTAGAAAACAGAGAAGTAAGGAGGGACATGATAGAGGTGTATACATTAATGATGGTGTATAGAAAGTAAAAAGGTAGGAGCATGGTTTATTTTCTATAATCCAGAATCATCCTATGAAGGTGGATTTAGATACATGAAAGGAAGCATTTCTTCATCTAGGATGTAGTTATACTATAGAATCCCTACCCACAAAATGCATGATTGCCACTAATTTGCACAGCTTTAAAGGGAGATTAGGCACATTAATAAAGCAACTAAAATAATATATGGAGCCTGGAACAATTCCAATTTTGAGGAAATCAAAATCAAAATTTAGGCCTTTTTACTTCAGGAAAAAAAGGCCAGTACATGGAGATTGTTATAAAATGTATATATTGTGAGGAAAAAATGTGTAGGGAAAGCATTTTTTTTTTGCTCATCCATAATACTAGACTCCAAGGTGACCTAATGAAATTGAGAAGTGCGTGATCATCACCATTTGTTTTGTATGATCTTAGTAGTGTAAAAAAAGGTTTGTGCTTACATTGAGATTATGTGATTAGTGTGCATCTTGCTGTTCCCAATTCTTCACAAAAAAACATATCTATTACAGAGCTTATGCAATTTTGTGATCTCCAACTTTCCCACCCAGAATAAAATATTTGTGCTTAACATTTGTATTTCTCCTTTTATAGCCCTACCAGGAGTGAGTGAACCCCTTGTTACTTCTGAAAAGGCAGCAGGACATAAACAGCTAGAACGTGAACCTGAATTTCAGATGCTAAGTGGCAAAAGTGTAGGTGTCAGATCTAAGTAATGGAAATAACGTCTAAAATGTGTCTATTTGATAAATATCATAACTTTCCATGGGTGAATTGTAAATAAATTTTGCATATGGAAGATTCCTAAGGATATATATCTATAAAAGTTCACATTGGCTACATCCGCACTGCAGAAGTAATCAGTTGGACACCAATTTAACTGCCATGTCTGAATGCCATGGAATTCTGGGAGTTGTAGTTTAGCATCAGAGTTCTTTAATAGAGAAAGCTAAATGTCTCACAAACTACAGTGAATTCCCTAGCACTGAGACATGGCAAAGTGGTATCAAACTAGATTATTTGGAGTGCGGATGCAGCCATTGCTAATTGGTCACTGATATATAATTCTGTATAAATTGCATTTATGATGCTCATACATGATTTAATACAGTTTATTTTGTAGCAGCATCCCACGTACTGGTTTATTTGAATGAAATAAGTATTTAATTTTAAAATGGTGCTGATTTTTCTTTGCTGTATTCTGGCCATTTCCTCCATTATAATCAGATCCTAGAGACCCTTTCTAAAATTCATTCAGTTTATTGCTGTAATTACTTTCCTTAGTTTTAAAAGCTTGGCATAGACATTATGCCTTCTTAACCTTCCATTCCCATCTAGTTTGTAATTATATTGCAGTGTTACAGAAGTAACACACATGTACATAGAATGTGGGACATGGTGGCTTAGTTGTTAAGATGCCAGTTCTGATGATTGAAAGATCAGAATGTTATTAGTTCGAGGCCCGAGTGTTGCATGATGGGGCAAGCTCCCATCACTAGTCCCAGCTTCTGCGAACCTAGCAGTTTGAAAGCATGCAAATGCAAATACATAAACAGGTACCACTTTGGTGGGAAGATAACAATGTTCGGTGCAATCATGCTGGCCACATGACTGCTGGAGTAGTCCTCAGACAATGCTGGCTCTTTGGCTTAGTAACAGAGATGAGCACTGCCCCCTTCAGTCAGTTACGACTAAACATTCATGTCAAGGAGATTACCTTTCCCTTTCCTTTTACATAGAATAACAAAACTAAAAGAAAAGCTCACAACTCTGAGTTACAGTCAAAAAGGTTAGCATCATCCTCTTAAATTCTGTATTGTTTGAAACATTTTGATCTTTCTGAAATCCAGTGATGCCTATATGTGAATCTATTCCAAAATATGTGAGCAGAGATCCAGATGAGATGAGGGTTGTATTTTCCTGTCCCTGTCTTTATTTACAAAGTTGATGAGTGGGAGCCATCTATCAAGAAATAGTTCTGGTCTTGGCTGTCCTGCATAGCTCACTATTCTGTTAGACCAAGTATCAAGTAACCATAAGTTCTACGCTTTATTCCACCACATATACAGGGACAACTCTCCAATTTTCCACAGGCTGCTGTAGTAAGAAAATCTTTGGGACATTTGTGGTTTAAATTTGAGTTTGTGCCTATGCATTGATAAAAAGAGCATTTCTGGACAGAATTTTACTTCTTGATTAGTAATCAAGGAAATTTGCTCCAGGACCAGCCACCAAAATGTATTGATTTTGGGACGTCTAGCCACATGTGGAGAAATGTTCCCTGCCAACATTTTTTACTATTCTGGCTACCTTCACTGGATTCAAGTACCACATATGTACAAGCAGAAGTTTATTAATACACACTTAGATCAAACATTAATCCCCAAACTATTTAATCATTCACAGCTCTCTAAAACCCCAATGAGTTATTCCCCCAGCTGACTATCATAGCTCTATTATAGCTTTTCCCTATCTCTGCACAAACTTTTCCAGCTCTCTGCAAGCCTTTCTAGGGCCTGTTACAGATTGCCAAAATAAAGCTGCTTTGGATCTCTTTGGAGGTATGCTATTTAAATGATGTGTGGGTCCTAAGAGTCCAGAGGTCGCACCAAAGCCACACTCCATTCCTAAGCACTGGGGTGCAGCTTTTGGTGCAGCTTCCAGATTCTTAGGATGCATGCATCATTTAAACAGCATACCTCCAAAGAGACCCGAAGCAGCTTTATTTTGGCAGTCTGTAACAGGCCATTGTCATCTTTCCCCTAACTGCCCGCTGACAGAGCCAAGCCTCAGTTTTGTGTCCTTTCTCCTCTGTAGGCTCTTCTTCACAGCATTCACTGAGCCGTGATTGGCTGCACCTAGGTTTGCCAGCTCATTCCTTCACCACATATGTTCAAGGTTTCCTTCATAGAATCATATAGTTGGAAGAGACCACAAGGACCATCCAGTCCAACCCCCTACCATGCAGGAAATCCAAATCAAAGCATTCTCTACAGATGGCCATCCAGCTTCTGCTTAAAGACCTCCAAGGAAGGAGACTCCACTTCACTCCGAGGGAGTTTGTTCCACTGTGGAACAGCCCATACTGTCAGGAAGTTCCTCCTAATGTTGAAGTGCAATCTCTTTTGCTGTAGCTTGCATCCATTGTTCTGCGTCCTACTCTCTGGACAAGGCTTCCAGACCCTTCACCATTTTGGTTGCTCTCCTTTGGACATGCTCCAGTTTCTCCACATTGTTTTTAAATTGTGGTGCCCAGAATTGGACACAATATTCCAGGTGGGGCCTGACCAAAGCAGAATAGAGTGGGACTATTACTTCCCTTGATCTGGACACTATACTTCTGTTGATGCAACCTAAAATTGCATTGGCCTTTTTAGCTGCTACATCGCACTGTTGATTCATGTTCAACTTGTGGTCTACTTGAACTGCCAGATCCCTTTCACATGTAGTCTCGTTCATCCAGGTGTTACCCATCCTATATCTGTAAATTTCATTTTTCCTAAATGCAGTACATTTCTCTGTGTTAAAATTCATTTTGTTAGCTTTGGCCCAGCTTTTCAATCTATCAAAGTCATTTTGAATTTTGATCCTGTCCTCTGGGGTATTAGCTACTCCTCCTAATTTGGTGTCATCTGCAAATTTGATAAGTATGCCCCCAATTTTGTCCTCCAAGATCTTGAATAGCACTGGGCCCATGACAGAGCCCTGTGGGACCCCACTGGTCACTTCTCTCCAGGATGAAAAGGAGCCATTGTTGAGCATCCTTTGGGTTCGGCCAGTCAACCAATTACAAATCCATGTAACTGTTACGTTGTCTAGCCCACATTTTACAAGCTTGTTTGCAAGAATGTCATGGGGAACCCTGTCAAAAGCCTTACTGAAATTCAGATATACTATATCCACATAATTCCCTTCATCTTACAAGTTAGTGATTTTATTTAAAAAAGAGATGAGATTTGTCTGGCATGACTTCTTTCTCTGAAACCTGTGTTGACTTCCAATGTCTCTTGGAAAATGTCCCTTCATTTATTGCGGTAGCAGTAGCATCTGGAAATATTTGTGCTGGATTATAAACATTTAGCTGAGTGCTTTCTTAGGTGATTCTTTTTGGTTTTTTATTTTTAGATTTATTTTTTATTTTACTATTCTCTTCTTATTTTTAGACTCCATTATTTTCCTTAGCATTTTTTATTTTTTTAACCCGGTGTCTACAGACAGCTGACAGCTTATTCTCTCATGACTGTTTTTTTAAATATTCCTTATGAGGGCTGAAGATCTCACCAAAGTGCTTGTTGTATCTAGGTGAAACACATATTTTTAAGTCCAATCATCTTTGTCAGTAGAGATTCCACAAACTAGAAAATGACAATAAGATTTTTTAAAAAAATATATAGATTTTTTTTGTATATTACTTCACCCTTGTATATGAAGAGAGTGAGGAAAGTGAAAATAGGCATTGATATATTCATGGTTTATAGATGTGTGCAGAAAACATCACAGACTTGGGGCAATTACTAAAGAAAGTGCAAACACAGGCTTATTGCTGAACATAAAACAAAAATAATGACCAAGAAGGATTGACATAATTATCAGATTAGATAATTATGGAATCTAAATCATCAAATATTTTCCATACTTTGGATCAAACATTGATCATAATGGAGAGTGCAGTCAAGAAATCAGAAGAAAATTAGGAATGGGAAGGGCAGAAAAAATTAGAGAAGATCTTGAAATGTAAAGTTAAGACTTGTCAAGCCATTGAATTCCCCATCAGCCCATACAGATTGTGAGAGCTGGACAGTTAAGAAAGTGAATTTTTTAAAAAATCAGTTTATTTGAGATGTGGTGCTAGAGAAGACTGCTGAGGATACGGTGAATGGCCAAAAAGACAAACAAATGTGTCCTTGAACAGATCAAGCCAGAACTATGCCTGGAAGCCTGGATGATTAAATTGAGGCTGTCATACTTTGGCCACATCATGAAAAGGCATGTTTCATTACAAAAGACAATATTACTAGGAAAGTAAGAAAGCAGTAGAAAGAGAGGAAGACCGCATGCCAGATGGCTAGACTCAACCAGGGAAGTCATGGGCCTGAACCTCCAGGCCCTGAGCAGAGAGGAAGAGACTAGGAGGTCTTGGAGATGTTTCATTCATAGGGTTGCCATGAGTCGATGTTGAAATGAAGGCAGTTAACACCAGCAATAAAATATCCAGGACAGTCCGACTCACCTTGTATTATAGCAAAGAGGGGGGTATGTTGTCCCAACCATCTTATAGTGCAATTAGGAATGAACATTGTGTGCAATTCCTTGTTTTGTGTTTAATTAGCTCTAAGCTGAGGGCCTCTCCTAGAAAAGTGAGGGGCAGTTCACAATATTTTTACTATGTGCAACATATACTTAGTCTTTAAACAATTTTATTTATGAAATTTATTTATTTTTTAAGGTCATAAAACAAAGGAAAGTACAGATGGCAAATAAAGTGTCCTGTGAAGCAGCACCCATGGAACGCCTGCTAGATTTGGTTGACAAATACTGGAATGGCAGCAAATCGCTCCATTGTAATCAGCAGTTTTTATGTAAGTAAGGTGTTTCTACACAATGGTTCAAACTCTTCCAGCCATATACATCCCTCAGGTGTGCTGACTTAGATAAGATGGTAGTGGGTCCCTGGACCAGAGATAGCCTTGCTTCAGTCATTTTTTTTCTTCATCTGCTGTAAAAATTTGGGAATACAGTACAAGGCATGACTGTTCACAAGGTGGAAGCATCGCCTCAAGGATTTCTCCTGTTTAGGATGAGAAGCGTCAAATGTAGGTTATGTCTCCTCTTCTTCAGAACTTCGACCCAATTTCTCATACTGTTCTCTCCCCCTTTTAACCCCTTCTCTGTTTTCATTGAGAGCTGGAGCAAGATTCCTCTTTCATTCTCTTCATACCTGAAGTCTACAGTGCCTCGCAGAAGTATTCACATGTACCCTTTTGAGTTTTCTATATGTTGTACAGGTGGCCCTTCTCTTATGTGGGAGATCTGTTCTGGACACCCCCCGCCCCCCCCCCCCCCCCCGCATAAAAGAAAAAAATGTGTAAGCTTGAGCCCAATTAGAAGTAATGGTGCTTGTGCTTGTTGCATGGCGGTGTGGTCACACACCCCATTACTCCTTCTGGGGTGCGTGAGGCTTATTTCCGACGCGGCTTCCAGTACATGCTGCACCTGCGTATGATGCGGGCCCACTGTATATGTTGTTTTACAACCTGGAATTGAAACAGATTGTAATGGCATTGTTACCACTTGATGTACACAAGTTATTCAACACTTTTAAGTTGCAAAATATATTAATTGTAGAATAAAAAGTAAACAAAAATAAATGGATAATTGTTTATTTCATGGGTATCGCTCCAGCTCCATCAGGTTGGATGACAATCACTAGTGAACAGCTACTTTCATGTCTCACCACAGATTCCCAATCAGGTTAAAGTCTAGATTTTGGGCTTTTCTAAGACACCCAGGTTCTTGTTTTTAAAGCACCCCAGTGTTACTTTGGCTATACAGTGGACCCTTGCTGTATGCAGGGGATCCATTCCAGAGCCCCCCATGTAAAGTGAATTCCATTCATGAACAATCTCCATTTAGATGAATGGGCCGTTCTGCAGCTCATGCACCATTAAGCTAAATGGGGCTTCCCATCTGCATGACATCAAGTCTGCATATAGGAAGCCCACGTTTGGCATGGGCCAACTGTATATATTTAGAGCACTTGTCTTGTTGTCATTGTTCATCCATCTTGCCCTCAATCCCTGAGCAATTTTGAAATTTCTACTATGGAAATGCATCCTTGCAATACAATGGTGCCACTACCATGCTTCACTGCAGGGATAAGGTTTGCAGGGAATCAGCAGTTTTGGTTCAGCAGGGATGCAGCCAGAATTTTGGGAAGGAGGAGTCCAGACTAAGTGCTGTCATTTTTCGGGGGGTGGGGGGCAAACACATTGCAAATATATAAATCTATATTACATGATTTACTTTTAATGTTTTTCATGATAATTAGATCCACTGGGGAAAACATATATTTCGTGTTTAGATAAGAAGGAACCCCCTCCCCCCTTGGTGACATCACTGGGCTCAGTGTCACAAATAACATTTTGTAGTATGGCCCTAAAGTTCAGTTTGAACCTTTACGGTGTTGAGTAGCTTGTGTACATCAAGTAGTGTCAATGTTATTGTCAGAGGGGGTTAATACTTCTGTAGTGCAATGTGTCTCCTTTTTGGCAAAATTTCTTATATCAGTGGCATTTTCTTCTTGTTGCTTAAATTGGTCTTCTGCTGTCCTTGTCTCTGTGTGCATATCTGATGGATCTCCCCTAAACTTTTATAATACATGTACTGAGGTATGAGCTGTTATCAAATGTGATAATGCTAAATGTAATTTTTTGGCCATACCTGAACCTCAGTAGTGCAGCTAAGTGCTAAGTACAGTAGTATCCCTGTAGCTATCCTATATTTTGCTTGGAAATACCTACATTTTCAACCATAATTTCCTCCCACATATTTTAATATGGTCATGAATTCTGTATGGGAGATACTTTTAGCACTTCTTAATAAATAATCTCTTTGAAAGTGATTTTTTCTAATCAGAAGTCATCATATATGCACACCTATATGCTGCGCCACAGAAATAAAAAGAATGTATTTTGGCGTCAACCCATTTTTAATGAATACAGACTCAAACTGATCTTTTTAATTCCCAGCTCAGGCAGAAACTGTTTTGTCTGAAGTTCAGAAATCTGCACCAACAGAGCACAAGAAAAATTCTCCTCAAGATGATAAAAAACTGACTGATCTTCTTTTAGAGAAAAAGAGTTTACAAAAGGACCTGTCTCAGCAACAAGAAGAGTACAATGTCAAGATTAACAATCTAAAGTCAGACCTAGATAATACTAAGAAGGAGATGGTGAGCTAAGTGCAATATTTTCTTTCTGATTTCATTCTTTCCTTGTGCCAACATTCTGTCAGACATTTCTCGGTCTTTTTTGTGGTGGCTCACACTGCCTGCTTTCCATCCCAGGGGCTTCATCTATCATGGTGGTACTAGTTTTGCTGCCTCCTTATCTTCATACTCATATAGAGCACTTATGATAGTGGAAGCAGGCTTGCTCTCACTACCATCAAAACTACGCATCCCTACAATCATACTGTAAGTGAAGGCAAAAGTGACTACTTCCCTTGGTCATTAGAAATACCATGTGGATTCGTATTACTGCCGCAGATATGCCTCATGACTGATTAAATTAAAGTAGTGATTAAATGTAGTAGTAATGATAATAATTGTTATAACAAATGACATATGAGTTTAACTAAGGGAAGTGAAATGGTTTTTACAGTTATGTGCTTGCTCAACCAAATGGGAAATAATAGGCGTTGCTTTAAAAGATGAGTTAAATACAATATGTCATGTAAAATTAATAAAAACAATGTATCTATTTGCTTAAATAAATGTGCTTGATGACAGACAGAAACTGCACACATAGGCAAAAGAATCAGAGGTATGATTTTCATAAATTACACACACTGAGAAAGTGAATCAGATATTTAAGAGCAACTGGGTTGAATAAGTAGGAGAATAACACACAGATTCATAAATAGCCATAAAACATATCAAAATTCTTTAAAAATCACTCAAATTATGTACAAAGGCAAAGTCAAGATTAAACTGGACAGTTCAAGAAGACAAAATGTTAGGTAAGAGGAAAGCGGAGAGCAATCTTTCTCCACAGTATTTTCAACAATATACTGTGTGAGTATGTGTGTGTCTTAAAGTTGTCTGTTGATTCATGGTGACCCCATGAATTTCATATATCTTTTCTTAAGCAAGGAATATTTAGAGGTGGTGTTACCAGTTCCTTGCTCTGAAATATAGCACCTGGTATTTCTTGGCAGTCTCTCATCCAAATACTAACCAGTTCCTGCCCTGCTTAGCTTTAGAGTTAAATCTAGTAAACAAAGAGATGGCAGGATTGTTTAATAAGGAAGGACAGAATATTCATAAATATTCAATTCCCAGGTTAATGGAATTTTAATGTCAAGAAACTCTGATGAGAATCCTGGAAGAGTCCTGGAAGAGCCTGAGGCAGGAGTCACATGATTTTCAGTTTTTACTGTTCACTTCAAATGGATTTTTAAAAATCTTCTTTCTTTCTTTCGCACAGAATGAATCCCAAAACTATGAATAGTCCTCAAAAACTGCATTTTGGGGGACCTTCTTGCAGCAGGAAGAAAAATGGCTAACTTGTTCATTCCTGCCCATGAGGCTAAAATTTATGAAGATTTACATCCCTACTATATAACTTTAGTCTCACATAGTCCTTCCAATGAATAACTTTGACTGGAGAATGCTAGTGAAATTCTTGCTCCAGATTGCCTTTAGGCAGCTTGTTCTGCTTCAGAACCAAAGTGGACCAATCTGATTAAATCTAGATACAGATTTGTCCAAATTGGTCTCATTCATTTTGGGATTAGGCTGAATTAGTTGTGCAGCCCTTGTTTCCAATTCATCCAATGTTCTACAGGCATGAATATTCCTTTTGCTGCAGTGGGTCCCCATATCTAAGCAACGCTTACTAGGATAGGCTCTCTACAAGTGGGGAAATGTTTCTGGGCAGTGGGTTTAATCATAAGTAGGATTCCCATAGACCTCATGTCCCAGATATGTTATTCTGTGGTAGTGGGAAAGTGAACTGTGTACAGTAATTGGTACTCTTTACCAGATTGTACTGCAAAATCTAGTGCAGTGATTTCCATTTGCAAAAACCTTTTACTTACTAAGGTTCTGCAGGCTCTCGCAGCTTTGGCTTCTGTTTCCTGATTTGTCATGACATCTTAGGCTCTTTTGACCTTAATACTGGCCATTGCACAGAGCAGTTTGGTACCATTCTCAGTACCAACTGCACCACCAAAATTAAACCAGTATTTATCACTACCTCCTCCACTGACTCCAGGCAAGGAATCAGAGCAGTACTTACTATAAATATTTCCAAAGGGCAATGATCAAAGGCAGGAGAATGTTAATGGCCTCCCTGAAAGATGAGCAATAGGAACAACTATGTGGGAACAACTTGAAGAAAAGTGGACATGTTCTACCATCTTTATGTCTTCTTTCTATAGTCTGTTTGAGCTTACCCTTGACATCCACCTTGGTATTGTTTATACAGCCTTTAGGAACCAAAATGATATTTCAGTCTAACCAGAAAGGATTTTTAAGTACTGTAAATGGTAGAAGCTTTAAGATTGCCTCTCATTTGTTTATCTACCGATTCAGTCTGAGGTGGCAACTTTTGCAACTTTGCTGCATGGAATCTCCCTGACAGAATTCTGCAGAGTAGCAATGTGTTCACAGCCATCTACATTAATTTGAAATAATACTATGATCTAATAAAGTCTGTCCATCATTAATTTATTCTCCTCCTTTGTACAACCCCTTTCCTTTCATACTAGGAAGTACTGAAGCAGCATTTAGATAATCTGTTGAAAGAAAATGAAGCCTTGAAAGTGCATAATTCCAAAACTGAACAGAACATGCAGAAAGCTGATACTGCTGCTCCAGCACCATTACAAACCTCAAGTGAGTGTTGGGGGAGAGGGAAGAAATGTCCATGGGGGTGCTTTAATATTTACAGATTGAGATATATTTAATTGAATAATGTTTAATCCACTATGTCTGCATCAACTAAAACCTAATAAAGTAAAATAAAAATAAAACTTTAAGTTAGAGCCAAGGAAATGCAGGGCATATATAGCCATATGTGGCATTCTACATGTGCTCTGCAGTCTTTTCAAATCTTCGTTTCCTACCAAAAGTCACACTTGAGGAAATCTAAATTTGCTACAATGGAAGATGAAAATCAGTAGAATTCTAGTATATGTACAGAAATGCTTTGGATACAGCCTACATTCTTAACCACAACAGCACTACTTAGTCATAACTTTTTCATTATCTAAACCAGTGGTTCTTCAACTGTGTGGCGGGACCCCCGGGGGGGGGGCACAAGAATGGCTTAAGGATAGGCTACAAGACCTGGAGGCTCTGCTCCCCCTTCCTCCTCCCCCTCTTCCCAAACTTTTTCTGGCCTGGAGGGGGCAAGGGGATGCTTGGAGCAGCTGCCTCTGCCTGAGAGAGGAGTAAGAAGAAGAGAGTAGGGAAGCTAGTTGGATCATGGCCTCTGGTGGGGCCCATTTTGAGCCACTGCTGCTGCTTCCCACACCTGTCCCATGTCTGCCCTGGTTTTGGGGACAAGATGCTGCTGCATGAATATACATGAATGTGCAAACGAAAATGCACACATGAAACAAAATATTTTTATTCATATACTATGTTGAGCAGGGAGAGGTGGGAGCATGACATCCACAGGTAAAGGGGGTCTCAAAGGTAAAAAAAATTGAACCACTGATCTGAACTACAGAAAACTGTTAAGAGTAGAAAAATTCTGCCATGTGAGTTTAAACATACTTTGCTCTCATTCTTCCTCCCCCTTCTGGATGATGCATCTAAGCAGGATCCTAGTAGACCATAAGTTGAACATGAGTCAGCACTGTGATGCAAAAGCTAAAAAGGCCACTGCTGTTTTAGGCTGCATCAATAGAAGTATACCGTCTAAATCAAGGGAAGTAATAGTGCCACTCTATTCTGGCTTGGTGAGGCCTCACCTAGAATACTGTGTCCAGTTTTGGGCACCACAATTCAAAAAGAATGTTGAAAAATTGGAGCGTGTCCAACGGAGGGCCACCAAAATGGTGAAGGGCCTGGAAATCATGCCTTAGCCTGGAAAAGAGATGGTTAAGATGTGGTACAATAGCCCTGTTTAAGTATTTGTAGGGGTGTCACACTGAGGATGGAGCAAGTTTGTTTTCTTCTTCTCCAGAGACTAGAACACAGAACAGTGCATGCAAGCTATAGGAAAAGAGATTCCACCTCAACATTAGGAGGAACTTCCTGGCAGTAAGAGCTGTTAGACAATGGAACACACTCCCTCAGACTGTGGTGACTTCTCCTTCTTTGGAGGTCTTTAAGCAAAGGCTGGATGGCCGACTGTCAGGGATGCTTTGATTGTGAGTTCTTGTATGGCAGGGGGTTGGAATGGATGGCCCTTGTGGACTCTTCCAACTCTGTGATTCTGATTCAGATCAGGAGGGCTTTAAACTGAGTCATGTGGGGGAGGGAGACAGTATTCTGAAAGGCAAAGGGGCTGGAGAAAATAGTCAAACTGACACAGAGGGAACAAGGCAAACAGTGCAAGGACCCAAAAGTGGCAGGCAAAAGAACTTGCACAGGCAGCAAGTAAAGGGAACACATGGTCTTAGATGTCTCTACACTAATGCACAGAGCATGGGAAATAAGCAAGATGAACTTCAACTTCTAGCACAACAAAGCAAATATGATATAATAGGCCTCACTGAAACCTGGTGGGATGAGTCTCACAATTGGAATGTAGAAATAGAGGGGTATAACCTTTTTAAGAGAAATAGGCCAAACAGGAAAGAAGGAGGAATAGCCTTATACATCAGGGACATTTACACCAGTGAAGAGATCCAGGACATCGATCCTGGAAGCCAGGTGGAGAGCATCTGGATAAAAATTAAAGGGCAGGGAAACAACAAGGATGTTATTGTGGGAGTCTACTACAGACCCCCAAGTCAGACTGAGTAATTGGATGATGTCTTTCTAGAATAGATGACTACACAGAAAAGAGAGATGTAGTAGTAATGGGTGACTTCAACTATCCTGATATTTGCTGGAGGTCAAACTCAACCAAATCCTCAAGGTCTAGCAAATTCCACACTTGCCTTGGAGACAACTTCATTATCCAGAAGGTGGAAGAGGCAACAAGGGGATCAGTTATTTTGGATCTGATCCTAACCAACGGGGATGAACTAGTTAATGGAGTGCAAGTGGTAGGATCCTTAGGTGGGAGTGATCATGTATTCCTGGAGTTTGTTATACAATGGAAAGGAGAAGCCAGGCATAGTCAGACATGCATTCTAGACTTTAAGAAAGCCGATTTTAGTAAACTTAAAGAAATACTGGGGGTGATACCATGGTCAGCAATACTAAAAGAGAAGGGAGTTCAAGATGGATGGGAGTTTCTTAATAGGGAGATACTGAAGGCACAATTTCAAACAGTTCCAGTGAGGAAGCAAAACGGGAGATGTCTCAAGAAGCCAGGATGGATGACTAAAGAACTTTCAACTGAGCTAAGTTTTAAACGGGACATGTATAAGAAATGAAAAAATGGAGAAATCACCAAAGAGGAATGCAAACAAATAGCAAGCCTGTGTAGGGGTAAAATCAGAAAAGTTAAAGCACAGAATGAAGTCAGGCTTGCTAGAGAGGTTAAGAACAACAAAAAAAGGATTTTTTGGATATGTCTGCAGCAAAAGGAAGAAGAAGGAAACGGTAGGGCCACTACGTGCAAAAGATGGCAAAATGCTAACAGAAGACAGTGAAAAGGCAGAATTACTCAACACCTTCTTTGCCTCAGTCTTCTCAGAAAAGGAAAAGGGAGCTCAATCTGAGGATAATGGAGCAGAGGACAGAATAGGGAAATTTCAGCACAGAATAAGTAAAGAGATAGTACAGGAATACCTTGTTAATCTAAATGAATTTAAGTCTCCAGGTGCAGATGAACTTCATCCAAGGGTATTAAAAGAACTGGCAAATGTAATATCGGAGCCATTGGCAATAATCTTTGAAAACTCCTGGAAAACAGGAGAGATCCG